>NC_087404.1:4333694-4633694 GCF_031307605.1 Tribolium castaneum
TTAGACGAATCTTTCTTTTGAACACGAAAACTTACATTAAAAAGATTAAAAACGTCTTATTCTGGCTCAAAATTGCAAATTATGTATTACTTTGGATAAAAGCAGTTTATCCTGATTACTCCTTTGCTTAGAATATAGCAAACTTGTATAAAACTTAATGAAAACTTTAAATTTCGTTTCAAAGAAATAATTTACGTTATAGTTTTGACCAGAACTGTTAATTTCAAACGATTTTATGCCCCCAAACGAGAAAACTTTCACTAAACAGATGCCAAACGTCTTAGTTCGTTTTATAAAAACGACATGTTACAGTTTAAACAAAAAAATTATTTTTGTTATTGTGTCAAAATAATTTATTTCGAATGATTCAATGGAGCGAAACGAGTAAACTTTTATAGGACAGACGCAAAATACCATATTACCACATAAATCGTTATTTTAAAGCAAAGTATTATCTTTTGCACTTGTTCAATTAAAGTTTGCTTACTTCGAAGTATGTAGTCGTCCGAAATAATTTTTTTTGTCAAAACTATAACGTAATTTGTTCTTTTGAGCGCGAATATAAGTAGATAACGAATGGGGGGACAACACAACACAACCTTGACCTTGAGTTTGACCCCGCCCATTTTCCCTCTCTTTCTTTCAAGGCCACTCGATCTCTCTCTCTTACTTTTCAAGACCAACCCCTCCCATTTCCCTCACCACTTCAAGGCCAAGGCATTATTGGACCTTGATGTTTTCAAGGTCAAGGTCATTCATGCTACTCCCCACTTTTGCAAGTCCCTCTTTACTTATCATTCAAGGTCACTGCAGAATTCAATACAAATTCAAAAACAGTATCTAATAAGTATTTCTCAATATTAAAGTAGTAAAAAAATGTGGTATCGTTTTACTTGTGAAGGTGTCATAATAGTGGAAGAAACGTGTTTCCACAACCAGTTAGGACACATATCTTTGGAAGGTGGTTGGGAACGTTTCTTTAATAGAGTGGTTGTGTGTGAACAGTGCAGCACTAAGGACATTTCAATTATTAATCCAGATGGGTGGAATAATTCTTTAAGTATTGACATTACGTGTAATGAAGAGGAATTTAAAGAGTTACTTAGAAAATATGGTTTCGTTTGTCATAAGTGTAAAACTCCGTGTTACACAGCTAGCCAAGTGGATCCGGAAAATGCCCAAAAAATTATAGCTATTTACCACTAACTTAAATCAGCATAATGGAAGTTGACAATGGTATGTAATATGAGATTGTATGTACTTGTAGAAATTAAGTTTTAAATGTTTTCAGATCCTTACTGCTACATGCTCTTTTGCCTATCTCCAAAGGACTGTAGTAACAGAAACTTCTTTTGTTTGAGATGTGTGAAGCTTATGGCAGTGAGATTTCACATTTGTCATCTACATGTGACTTCAGTGTTAAACTACAAGTGTTTTTGGTGTAATACAGTAATAGGACAGAATTCTCAGTTGTGTGGAAATAATTTAATAAACAGAATGACTGTTAAAATGTGGTATTTTAGTAGAGAGCGACAAATGATGTTTTATGATTCTGATGACTATGATTCTGACGACTCATCAAGTAGCTGTGATAGTGGTATAGAATGTTAGTTAATAAGAGTAGAAATTAGATATAAACAACTTGTAACCTTAGATTAAATTAGTATCTAGATTGTTCTTTTGCTGTATGGATAAAATTAAATAAATGAAGTTATATAATAAACAGACTTGTAATTCTCAACATAGTATTGATTCAACTCTGACAAAGAAAGGTTGGGGTCTAATAAATAAATTAATAAATAAATTACCCATTGAATTACATATAGCGGGTTATTAGTTTTGTGGTCCTGGAACCAAATTACAAGAACGAATTGCACTTGGACATAGTGGTAGAAATAAATTAGATCAGGCTTGTAAAGAACACGATATATCGTACGCCAACGAAACTAATTTGCAAAAACGACACGAAGCAGATAAGTTATTATTAAGTAAAGCAGTTGAACGTTTAAAAGCAAAAGACGCATCGTTTGGCGAAAAAGCAGCTGCATTAGCAATCGCTGGTATAATGAAAGGCAAAGTAAAATTCAGAATGGGAGCTAAAAGTAAAAAGGGTAAAAAAAAGAAGACAAAAAGCAACGAGTTCTAGCTGCTCCTAAATATGGTGGTTTTTTACTATTTCTATTACCACTATTAGGTGCTCTAGGCGCTTTAGGAGGAGGAGCTGCAGGGATAGCGACTGCTGTAAATAAAGCATCGGTAGATAAAAAAATGTTGGAGGAAACTATGCGGCATAATAAAGCAATGGAAATGAGTAGGGGTAAAGGTGTAGGAAAAACTAAAGGGAAAGGTCTTTACATTGGTCCATATAAATGGTATCAGAAAAAAAACTCCCAGTAAAATTACCACGTCACGCCCTCACTAATATTGAAATAATAAAGTTTGCTCGACTATTACAAATTCCAAATTTTAGAGGTGTATATATGCGTAATAAATTACCGAAAATTATACATAAAAATGAAACAAGAATTATAAATTTAGATGAAGAAAAAAATAGTAGAACTCATTGGACAACATATGTAAAAAATAAAAATAATATATTATACTTTGATAGTATGGGCAATTTAAAACCTCCAACAGAGATTATCAATTATTTCAAGAGTGATAATGATGGTAATAACATTACATACAATTATGATGGGTATCAGAAAATGGGTTCATATAATTGTGGACAATTATGTTTAAAGTTTTTATATAGACACACATGCAAATTATAAGTTTAGTCGAATTAAAGATGCTGTTTGTATTAACAGGAAAATCAGCGATACTAAGTGCTGACTTTAATCCACCGATTGATGTTAGTGATGGTGTCTATGAACTGGGTGTTACAAATTTTGAAGTCTACAACAGTATACCGAATATTGATGAAGGAAACAATAAATTCTTTTTCGGGGATGTCGAATTTAAAATACCGACCGGTTGTTACCAATTAACCGATATAAACAACTATTTACAACATGTAATTGAAAAACAATTCAGTAATGATCTCTTACCTATTACTGCAAACAATAATACATTACATACACATATCAAAGCAACAAAAGATGTTGACTTTACCAAACCAAATACTATCGGACCAGTGTTGGGATTTAATAGTCAAATAGTTCCAAAAAATATTGGAAAAGATTCGGATAATATTGCAGACATAATGAAACTTAATTCGATTATGATTGAATGTAATATTACAATTGGAAGTTTTAAAAATGGAGAACCTGTACACATAATTTATCAATTTTTTCCAAACGTTCCACCTGGATTTAAAATAGTACAGTCACCAGATCATGTGATTTACCTACCCATTAGTGTTAAAACTATCAGAAATATTACACTTAAAATAATTAAAATAGATCAAGATGAAAAGTTGGTCAATTTTCAACAAGAGACTGTAACAGTTGGATTACATTTGCAGAAGAAAGAAGAAAATGGGTATTAGTTTTAGAACTGACTCATATAAAAAGCAACAAAAGTGTAGAAAAACAGTTAGTACGAAACGAAACGTGCAACAATTAAGTAATAAAAATAAACTGTTGCTAAAATCATTAGGATTTGAATTATACACATAAAAAATGTTCGATATTGAGAAGGGTATTGAGTGGGATGAAGGTGTGGTAGGTTACAAATTTCAAAGTCATGTGGCATATACAGCCAGATATAAAAACACGGATGAAATTCGAATTCCTTTACAAGAAGATTTGTGTACACTACCATGTGATAGTTTAATTTTAATTGAGGGACAATTGGTTAAAACCGACGCTACAACCAATAAAACTGTACCAGCAACAGAAACCAAGTTTGTAAATAATGGTGTCGTTTTTTTGTTTAGTGAAATACGGTATGAAGTAAGCGGAGTAACTGTAGATACAAACACAAAGCCAGGTATTACAACAACTATGAAAAATCTGGCATCATTAAATCAAAGTAAAAGTCTGAAATTATCAATGTCTGGTTGGGATCTAAATGAAGAAGCCACTAAACCTATAGATGGATATTTTCAAGCATGTATCCCATTAAATCGACTATTAGGATTTGCAGAAGATTATAAAAATATAATGCTAAACATACCGCAAGAGTTAATATTAATTCGTAGTAATAGTGATGTCAATTCATTAATTTGTGCAACAAATGAGAAAGCACGAGTTGTAATTGATAAAATTGCATGGCTAGTTCCACATATTGTGCCCGGTTTAAAGGAAGAGGTTAAATTGATAAAAACCATTGAAAAAGATAAAGAGATTGCAGTGCCGTACAGAAGCTGGGAACTTCATTCGCTGCCACTCTTTCCAAATACTACAAAGTGTAGTTGGCCTGTGAAAATCTCTACAAAATTTGAAACACCTCGTTATATTATCTTTGGCCTTCAAAGCAATAGAGAAGGACAACTTGATAAAAATATGGGTAAATTTGATAGAGGCGATATAACCAATATGAGAGTATTTCTAAATAATGAACGATATCCTTATGAAAATTTAAATATTTCATATAAAAAACACCATTTCGGTATATTATATGAAATGTTTACAAACTTTAGATCCCGATACTATTATACAGATAAAAAAGAAACACACATTACACCTACACAGTTTTTCGACAGTTATCCACTAATCATAATTGATTGTTCGATGCAAAAAACTGGTTTACAAACACAGTCCATTGCACTGAGAATTGAATTTGATACAGACACCGGTATAAGTGAGGGAACCACCGCATATGCATTAGTCATTAGTGACCGAGCCTTTACATATACACCGTTGACAAAATCTGTAAAACAAGTCTAAATTAATATTAATAGTAATGGAGAACGAAGTGATTATAGACGTTCAAGGTTACAAAATTGGAAAAAAGTTTATAGTTAAAGAACTGGCTGCTTTAAGAGGAGACAAACTCGCACACTATGTTTTTCAACCCCCTTTCCCTTCACAACTTTTGAATCCTCAAGATGAAAAACAAGTAAAATGGTTAATGAAGAATTATCATTGTATTGACTGGAATATGGGACATATTCCATATTGGAAACACGTACAAGTTATAAACAATGTGTTGAAGGATGTTGACAAAATTTACGTAAAAGGAAGAGAAAAAGCCGAATTTTTGAAAAAATATACACATAAACAAGTTATTGAATTTCCACAACAACCAACATTACACGCCGATAAAGTTAAATGCATGTACCATCTGAACGATAACGCATATTGCAGTCTACATAATGTATTTTTTTTAAAACAAACATTTCGTTAAAAGTGTACAAAACATTGTGTTAATAATCTCAACTCATCAGTCTATTGGTAATCATGGATCAAGAGAGTTGGATAACGTGTCGTAATAATCCAGGACATCGCCTGAAAGTAAAACATCTTCGACGACATTTACGAAGATGTCTTCCACAACGTGAATATTCTTGGAGGAGTTTTGATTGCGGAAATGGGAATTATTTTGATTCATTTTTATCCCATAATACTAATAATGACTATCAACAATCATCGAGAAGCAACTTTGAAAATACAAACTCTTCAAAAAATATTTTTTGTAATGAAATGGAATATTAATTGAATTAATAATTAATTGTAGTATTTATAAATAAATGTTGTAAATTTATAAACATTTGTATTTTTTTCATAATATTTACCACTCCCTTACACATTCAATAATCCTTATACACCACCCAAAAAAAAATTCATTTCATTTATAAAAAAGAGTTGATTATTGCAGTGGATATAAGTGATTTTTGTCATTTTTCAATAAATTAAGGATGTGGCTATTTATACATACTGTATGTATACGCAATTGGCTATTTATACATACAGTATGTATACGCAATTGGCTATTTATACATACTGTATGTATAAGAAATTGGCTATTTATACATACAATATGTATAAGAAATTGGCTATTTATAGTTACAATATGTATAAGAAATTGGCTATTTATAGTTACGTATAACGTACTAACTAATCAAAAAGTTTATTGATATTAATATTTTAATAAAAACTACATAATTATAGAAAAATATTGTTTTATTTATTGTTTATTGTTACAATATACTTGGGTATTTATTTTATTTTTTATTTCGTGTTTTAATTTGCTTCTTGTAAAACTGAATCTGTTTAGTTTTTCTCTTCGGACGTCCTTTAGACTTAATTTTTGTTTTAAATTTTAGGTTTTCATTTGATTGATGATTTGTATCGGATTCGTTCTGACTTTCAGTACCAACTAAGCTATCCTGGCAACTTCCAGCTTCAACTAAGTTACTTGTCTCAAATTCTATTGAACTAATTGTAGGTTCACTATACTCATTCTCAAACAGAGAAACCCCATTTCTAGCATTTTTTTCAATTAATTTTAGTTCGTTCATATATTTGTTAAAGGTTGTAGTTCCATAATTTGATAAAATATCTGCGATATTTTTTGTTACTGTCAGTGCTGTATTGAATTTTTCTCGATCCGATAATACTTTTTGACAACCATCGAATTCATCCTTGTCTATATCATCAATGTCTACGTCATTCGTGTCTTCATCATCGATATCCATATTCATAATACTTTCTGTATTTCCAACTGAAGTAATGTATCTTGGATGGAAACATGTTTTTGAAAAAATATCTAAGTTATTGTATTTTCTTAACATAAAAATATGCCTACATGGTGCACTGAAAGAGTTCCAAAATGTACATGAACATGCTTCCAGCGACGTATTATAAATCTTCGATATTCCAGTCTCAAGATTTTCCTCAATGCCATTAGCCATTACTTTTATTTTAGATTCTAAAGTTTTAAACAATTTTAATTGTTTATGAAATAATTTCATTCCAGTCTCTGTGAGAACTTCGGAACATACTTCCAGCAATTTTCTTATTTCATTATCGTTATCCATAATTTTAAAAACTTTTTGTTTATTTTTGGCTAATTTATTCTTTATTCTTGAATCAATAAAGTCTATAAGCTCTTTAATACATAAATAAATTGTCTGCAAACTATGATATTTAGTTTGTATGTATTGCTTAAGAGTCCAAAATGATCGTTCAATTCTGTTTGTTGTCGTATCTCCCATTAGTGGCAAATGTTTTCTAAAATAATGTACCCACATTTCTTTACAGCTGTCCCAATTTTTAAGAAATTGCTCTTCAAGAGTCACGTATTTATCTTTTGTTCCTGCAAAAACTTTTACAGACTTGCAAATGTGCAACATTTTAGTTGAGGATGGCATTCATAGATGGTCACAATCAATATTCTACTTTTCTATCTGCGTTATACGTAACTATAAATAGCCAATTTCTTATACATATTGTATCTATAAATAGCCAATTTCTTATACATACAGTATGTATAAATAGCCAATTGCGTATACATACTGTATGTATAAATAGCCAATTGCGTATACATACAGTATGTATAAATAGCCACATCCATAAATTAAACAGGTTAACGTGTCCTTGAAACAGGCGGTTACACTCCATCCTGTCTACATAGGGCTTCTTTTACATTTTTTTGTATCAATATGTTAACCTTGATGGAATACACCAATGTAGTTGCATTAAGTGCATACAAAGAAGTTGACCTTGACGGGAGCTTTCAACAATTTATAAAATTGCAAGGAGTGCATGCAGAAATTCATTCTGTGTTGTACAGGTAGTCTGTGTACGAAATAATGTGTTCAAATTATTTTGCTCATTTTAAACCGTGTTCTCATGGTGACGAGTGTTCTCAGTGTCCCGGTCTCTCAACTAGGACAACTGTAAGTAACCAGTCATCAAAGTTATTATTTAAAGTATTGAAGGGAAAAGTTGCAAATCCCTATCAAAACCGTAGTGGTTTTAATAGGGATAAACCTAGAATCAATATCGTTTCTGATGTAATTATTAGACCTGCTAATTCAAAATTAATCAAAAATGATGAGATACAATTTGAACAATTTGTCAAGTCGTCTTTAAGTCAATATTTGAGGGAAGATTGTCTTGAAGAGAATGTGATTAAATGTAGTCAGTTAAGTGTGAAAGAGAAGCAATTAGCTAATCACGCTGTTGCTAACATTGTTCAAATCGTTGATGAGGATGATGATTCTATGGTTACTCCTTCATCACAACCTGATAGTGAATTATGGTTTTCTTTACCATTTACGCAATACCTGGCTCAACATGGTATTGAAAATGATTATTCGGACGACATCTCGTTGACCTTAATAGACCAGTTAATTAACGAAGACGAGGCGGCGTCCAATCCGGTTGTGGATGAAGGAACTTGTCCCATCAATAATTCGGTCCCGATGAGTTAAATGTATTTGATAATAAAATAGTTATTTGCATTTTTTATGTAGAACTAACCATAAGCGAGATATAAGTTTAAAAATAATTAATAATTAAAAAAAAATGTGTTTTAACAGAAAATGTTTTGTGATTTAAAATACACTTAATTTTATGGGTCCAATACTTAATTAGAAGAAAAAGGAGGTGACAGTAAATGGTGCATTTTCGTCTTCGTCTCAAACATTGAAAACTGAATTATGGTATGGTGGTGGTGGAAGAACCCCCAATCTCTCCCAGTCCACCACTACCACCACAAAGCCCCTTCGTTGAGCCAGTGTTTACCCGCCCCGTTACACCAACATCTCCTGAAGCGGCACCCGCGGTATTAACTCAACCCCCTATGATAATATCGCAGGACATCATTGACGCTTTATCGGAGCCTTGGGTTGAGGTGGAAAACGTTATCAATGGTAACGTTGAACATCCCCCTCAACCCAATTCACCGATTATTGAGGAAAATGATGTTCTGCCAGAGAGATTGGTGGTGGTAGAGGCCGAAAATAACATCATTCGGTCACCATCACCACCACCGTCACCCATGATATTATCACAGGGCGTCAATGACATACAACAACCATCTGGATCCGAGGTTGATGTGGAACTTAACATTATCACACCACCACTTCCTCATCCTCCTGCAACGTTCGATCCGATGAGTATTATTACTCAAAATGTCATTGACGCACTGGCAGACCCGTGGGTTGAAGAGAGGAGGCAGGGTGAAGAGATGGATGTTGAAAATGACATCATTCAACCCTCTCAATTGTCACCCATTCTAGGGCAAATAAGTAATAGAGTTGAGAATAGGGTGGAGGGTGGAGACGTTGATGTCGAAAACGAAAACAATGACGACGACGACAACATCATTCCACCCACTCCCCCTCACTCACGATCAAGGAGGAGTCGGCGCCCTAGAAAGCCTCGTAGACGTGCGCGAAAGTCTCCATTAATATTAATTACTAATAATTATAATATTAATATTAATATTAATGATGTTAATATTAATAATTAATATTAATAAATCCTATTTCCGTCCTAAACTCATGTCAAGTAAATTTAATTCGGACGCGATTTTCCAAATTTTAACATCATACTACCTACAACACGATGGCAAGCATGCTGCTCCTCCTCGAGGTCTTGCTGGATACCTATCTTTGAACACAAAAAAAATATATATTTATATAGTATAAATAAAAGTCTTTCAAAAATAGTAACAGAAAGCAGCAAATTTATAATTAAACTTTATTAGTAACCTGTTTAATTTATTATTTCATATTTTCATAAGAAAATGCATCACTGTAAAAACTATAATAAACAATTTACAACCCGTCAATCACGACTACGCCACGAAAAGCTCTATTGTCAAGTGGTCAAAAAACAGGAAAATGGAGGACCGGCCGCCAAAAAACAGAAAATATGTCATTCAACTGGTAAGTTTTAACTAATAGGTACTCTATTTTCAATTATTTTTTTTTCTAGCTAGCAACAATTATATGTGCGTTACATGTAATCAAGAAATTGCTCCAAAGCTTATTACGGCTCATGAGAGAAGTAGACAGCATAGAAATAATTGTCAAAGTACTCCCTTGGAGGATGGGGTGTTTGCACTCAGCAGTGCATTTAAATCACGCATCGCTTCATATAGGATTTGTGATGAGGGCGATTATTTCGATTTAAATGAATTTATGGATAAAATTCACAATAAATTATTTGGACTTATTGTTTCACAAATTGAAAAATTTAGTACAATCAAAATTAATTTGGAATTATTTGGATTGTATACCATTGAGTCAAAAAATATATTTGATGTAAAATCTTTCAATACTGCTAACAGAATTGTCACTTTAGGCACGAATATTAGGAATATGTTGCATGACTTTCAAGAAGTTATTAGTCAAAAAATGATGGATTTTTTGGGACGCGATTCAGGTAGTTATATATTGTAAAAATCTATATAATACAATTATTTTTTTGCTTCTTTGTTTTAGGTTGGACACTTGTGAAAATTTTTCATTTAGAATTAAATGTAAACTATTACAATCCATTGAAAGCTTCATCGTATATCCCACTACCGCCAAGCGTGAAAATAAAGAGAGCAATAGTTAATGTTCAAAATCAGGATATTCATTGTTTTGGTTGGAGTGTCGTAGCAGCAGTGTGTCTACCTATGGGACCAGAACATTTACCCAGTTCATATCCACATTGGTCGACACTTTTTAATTTCCAAGGTATTGAATTTCCTGTAAAACTGGATAGTATTACAAAATTTGAAAGTCAAAATAATGTCTCTCTTAATGTTTACGGACTTGAATTACTTTATGTAAACAATAAGGTAAAATTTGAAATTGTGGGACCATTATATTTTACAAACTTTAAGAAACCGGTACACATAAATTTATTATTGTTGAGTGATAACGATGGTAATCAACATTACTGTACAATAACTAATTTGCCACGTTTAGTATCTTCCCAACTCTCAAAACATCATCATTCAAAATTTTTCTGTGATGGATGTCTACAATATTTCACAACCCAAGCTTTATTAGATAGACATTCTTCGACTGATTGTGGAAAACTTTATGCTAGAATCCCAAATAATGAATTAATAACAAATAGATTTGGTTATAATGTTCCCGCTAATGTATTAGAATTTCAAAATTATCATCATAAAATGACTATCCCATTTATTGTTTATGCTGATTTCGAATGTTTATTGAAACCTATGAGTACAGTTGCACCAAATCCAAATCAATCATTTTCGATAAAAACTTTTCTCCATCAACCATATTCATGTGCATATTACATTAAATGTTTATATAACGATCAATTATCTAAATTCCAAAGTTTTCGAGGACAGTCATCTGTGGTTGACTTTATTACAGCATTAGAAATAGATTTGATAGAGATTTATAAAAAGTATTTAAGTATTGTACAACCAATGCTTCCATTAACTATTCAAAAAGAGTTTGATTATATTACAGCAACGGAATGTCATATTTGTCAAAAACCTTTTCAACAGAATGATATTAAAGTAAAAGATCACTGTCATTTAACGGGGCGTTATAGGTCCGCCGCGCACAGTAATTGTAACTTGAATTTTCAAATTCCAAATTTTATTCCGATAGTATTTCATAATTCAACAAATTATGATAGTCACTTATTCATTAAAGAGTTGGCCCTTGAAGAAAGTGAAATTAATATCCTTGGTAAAACTAAAGAGAAATATATTACATTTTCGAAAAAAAATTGTGTAGGCGAATATCTAAATTCAAACAATCAAATAGTCAAGGAGCACTTACACTTGCGTTTTATAGATAGTTTTCAGTTTTTGGCATGTTTATTAGAAAAACTGGCAGCAGCCTTGGATGATGCTCAATGTATGGAAGTAAAACGATACTTTCCCATTGACAGAGAATTTCAGTTAATTAGACAGAAAGGGGTTTTTCCATATTCATTTATCAATGATTTTTCTAAATTAGATCTCACGGAATTACCACAAAAAATTGATTTTTACGATAAACTTCGCGATGAGCATATTTATGAAGATGATTATCAACGAGCTAATACCGTATGGGATACATTCCATTGTCAGACTCTAGGCGAATATTCTGATCTCTATTTAAAAAGTGATATTTTACTATTAGCTGATGTCTTTGAGAATTTTCGAAACATGTGCCTTAAGCATTATGAACTTGATCCAGCACATTACGTGAGAGCACCATCTCTTAGTTGGAATGCTATGCTTAAATTTACTCATGTAAAATTAGAATTATTGACTGATATAGATATGTTGCATTTTTTCAAAAAAGAGATTCGTGGGGGAGTTAGTACATGTGTTAAACGAGCGGCTCAAGCAAATAATAAATTTCTTCCAAATTATGACCCTTCGAAACCGACATCATACATTTTATATCTCGATGCAACAAATCTCTATGGTTGGGCTGTGAGTGAAGTACTCCCTTTAGGTGGATTTACTTGGTTAACGCAAGACGAAATTAATTCACTTAGTATTATGGATTTGACTGATACCACACCTGAAGGTTATGTCCTTGAAGTAGATATCTCTTATCCTCATCATTTACACAACTCTCATAATGATATGCCATTTCTACCTGAAAATTTAATTCCACCAAACGGAAAATGTGCTAAACTCATTCCAAATCTATGTGCTAAAACAAACTACATAATACACTATCGAAATTTAAAACAAGCCCTACAAAATGGACTGGAATTGACAAAAATTCATAGAGTACTAAAATTCAATCAATCGTCATGGCTCAAACCATATATTGATTTAAATACGAAATTACGAAATCAAACTAAAAATAAGTTTGAAAAAGATTTATTTAAACTCATGAATAATAGTGTGTATGGAAAAACCATGGAAAATGTCGATAATCGGGTAGATATCAAACTGGCTACACATTGGAAAAAAAACGGTCACAAGTATGGAGCAGAGACATGGATAGCCAAACCACAATTTAAAAATTGTTCTATTTTTACTAAAAATTTAGTTGCAATAGAAATGAATAAAGTTCAAGTAACATATGATAAACCTATTTATGTAGAATTCAGTATATTGGAAATTTCAAAAACTTTAATGTATGACTTTTTTTATAATTTCCTTAAAGTTAAGTATGGAAATAATGTACAGCTTTTGTATACGGATACGGATTCATTAATTTTAGAAATTTATACGGAAAACGTATATAATGATATTAAACAGAATATCGATCGGTTTGATACTTCAAATTATCCCGAGAATAATATTCATGATATTCCTAAAACTGTGTCTGTTATCGGTAAAATGAAAGATGAGTATGCTGGTGTACCAATTGTACTAATTTATGGCACCGGTGCCAAAGCATATTGTGTGCAAACAGTGAATGATGTAATTAAAAAGGCTAAAGGTGTAAGTAAACATGTAATTGATAAATCTCTAACACTGTTACAATATCGGGCAATTGCAACAAATCCCTCATCTTCATCAGTTTTCTGTGTTATGAACGTTTTCAAATCTTATTTACATAATATATATACCGAATTAAGGAATAAAATAGCACTGTCTAATTTCGATGATAAACGATACATTTTAGGTAATTCAATTGATACATTAGCCTGGGGACATTACGATATTGATAGAGATCGAAATTTAGATTTTCTAATTAGAGAATTGCAAAAATATGTGGAACCCACTGATTGAATTTTACCTTATTGTAGATATGTAACGATATGTAACCATTTATTTATACTATATATTTATTATTATGTATTTATAATTGATGTAATGTGTAAAGTATTTTTATTTGTATTCTGTAAGACAACAATGAAACTTGTGCAACAAAAAGATTTATTAAAAATTTCTAATCACGACTATTCAGTTTGTGTACCCTATCAACACTTTCCTAAACATAATACTTTATTCAATAATAGTGTAAAAAGAGGACTAGTGGTTGGACGTTCTGGATGTGGAAAAACAAATGTGATATTAAGTCTCTTGCTGCATCCAAATGGATTACGCTTCACAGACATTTACTTATTTTCAAAAACCCTACAACAACCAAAATATCAATTTTTAAAATCGGTTCTGGCACCTCTCGATAAAGTCGGTTACTATGAATATGAAGATGGTGCCGAAATTCCTCCTCCTAAAGAAATCAAACCCTATTCCATAATAATATTTGATGATGTAGTCACTTGTAACCAAAATATAATACGTGATTATTTTTGCTTTGGTAGGCATTATAATATCGATTGTATATTTATTAGCCAAACGTATTCTTCCATTCAGAAACAATTAATTCGTGATAATGCTAATTTCATAATTATCTTTCCTCAGGATGTATTAAATTTAAAACATATTTTTAATGATCACGTTGGTACAGATATGTCATTTGAAACCTTTCAGAAAATGTGTTCACTGTGTTGGCAAAAACCGTATGGATTTGTTACTATTGATAAGGATGCTGAAAAAGACAATGGGCGTTATCGTAACGGTTTTGATCAGTTCATTAAAATATAAATGTAAATGTTTGTCAAAGATTTATTTATTAGTCGACGATCGACATGGATAAACGTTTAGCTTTAGAGCTGGATAAGGCAAGACGACACGTTAAACAAAAAGTACGATCATTAACTTCACACATTGCAAGTTCGCAAAGACGTTTCGCAACCCATATTCAACCTCTTACTGATCCAATAAAAAGTTTAATTTCTGAAATTAAACATGAACGCGAAGTTGTCCTAAAACAGGAAAAAATATCAATTCATCATGAGATCAAGCAACCTGAGGCGAAGCGACTTTTTGAGTCAACGACTACAAGCCGTAGTACTACATCGCTCAATCCACGATTCAGTTTAATGCGACAACATGCGGCTGCTAGCACACCCAGAGAGGAGGGAGAATCACTCAGGAACGTGACCATTGGAAAGTTGCAAGAAACATTAATAAATTTGTCAAAAACCGATGCATTTCGCCATTTTCTTAAACAATGGACCGGTTTACCTCGACAGTACATTGAAGATATGATTATTGACACAGAAAACAAATTTGATCTTCAATATGGTGTGAGACATGGAACCGAGGCAAATAAATTTTTTATTGGCAATTCTGAAATTGATTTCAAAGACGATCATGTAATCGTTCAAAATGTAGCTTATCCTGATACACCTGGATTGTATGAATTATGAATGCAGACAGAAAAACTATAAACCAAATGCACAAATTCTGGGGAATGTAGGGAACAAATATAAAACAATTATTCGACATTTCTCGAGACAGCCACTACCGTTTCAGGAACACCGTGCATCTCAGTCGCCGCCATTTTACAGTGATACTGAAGAAAGCCTTGATGTCGATCAAGGTCAATCGACTCCTGTCCAGCAACGAGGCCGCAGTAGTAGTCTTTCAATTCTCGTACCACCAGCACGTAAACAGTATCCGCGACTTCGCAACATACCTGCAATACAACGATTGCAGGCTCAAGGTCATGAACAATCAACTCCGACAAGTAGTATCCAACCAATATCAAAAAGAGTTAAGGGTGGTGGTATTCTTCGCACATTGGCTTTAACAGATAAAAATTTAGAATTTGTTCCCTACAAAAATCCCAACACACTCGTAAATAGACTACGTCTTTTATTATCATCGACAGTAGCTGGTAATAATAATCATATGAGTGAAATCAATCGCATCATAACAGAATTGCGTGAATCGAAAATAATTCGTTAATAATTTAGAGACGACTTGTATATATTGCAAACACATTATATTTTATAGTTAGTATTTCTACATACTTTATTCATTCAATAGCAAGAATATGACATTAGATAAATTTGGTGAACACATTAGTGAACACAGAATTCGGACAACTTTACAACGTGTCAAATCTTTCTCATATACCACAATCTCACTCTTTGGGACACTGGATCCAGCTAAAAAACTTTCTGTATTATTTAATATTGGTACGAATTATATTTTCCCATTAAAAGAAGCAACGATTACGTCTGTAAATGGTAGTCCATCGAGCGGGTGGATTGCATTAATTAATTCGAAACAAACTACAAATTTAATTGTTCAAATTTTACGTGAAGGTGACAAACTATCATTTAAATATAGACCCAAAACATCAGAAGCTAAACCTCTATATATAGAAATAGTTTTAAAAGTACCAATCCACCATGAAGCGTAGTGATTTAAATATTAAGCGTCAAGTTGTTAATGAACTACATGCACCGGCGAGAGTGAACTTTAAAAGACGACGTGTGATAGTGAAAGGTTTAAATGATTTATTGCAACTCGATCTAGTTGAAATGGTACCATATTCACGCGTCAATAAAGGCTTTAAGTATATCTTAATGGTTATCAATGTTTTTTCTAAATTTGTATGGGCTGTTCCATTAAAGAATAAGTCGGCTGTAAGTGTTGTAAATGCAATGAGTGAAATTTTAAAAACTCGACGTAACGTTCCTAAAAACATTCAAACAGATCTGGGAAAGGAGTTTTACAATAAACATTTTCAACAATTAATGAATAAATACAAAATTAATCACTACAGTTCTTATTCGAATTTAAAAAGTAGTGTCGTCGAGCGCGTAAATCGAACAATCAAGGGAATGATGTATAAAGAATTTTCGGTGCAAGGTTACTACAACTGGATAAACATTTTACCTGACATAATAAAAAAATACAATAATACCAGACATAGAACTACTGGTTTAAAACCGATTTCAATAAATAAGAAAAACGAACGCAAAGTTTTGGATCAAGTTTATAGTCATCTTAAAACAATGGACATTTATAAACCCAAATTTAAAGTTGGTGATTTTGTTCGAATTAGTGAACATCGACATCTTTTTAAGAAAGGGTACACCCCAAATTGGAGTAATGAAGTATTTACAGTTTTGAAGATTCAAAATACTAATCCTAGAACTTATTTGCTACAAGATGTTTCTGGAGAAACAATACGAGGAGGTTTCTACACTGAAGAATTACAAAAAGTTAAATATCCGAATGTATATCTTGTTGAGAAAGTTTTACGAAGGAAAGGTAACCGTTTATTCGTCAAGTGGAGTGGAATGGATAAAACTCATAACTCTTGGATTAATTCATCGGATATTACATAGATAATTATTATTATTATTATTATTATTATTATAAATTGTTTTTTTAATAAAATAAACTAAAAGGAATCAATTAAAACACTTTATTTCATCAATATTATAGGTAGTACATTAAATATCCTTAAATCTATTATAAATCCTCCATATTATTCTACCACTTATTTAATTATAAACTAATTAAATCAAGACGCTTCTTGAAACCTTTAGTTTACCTCGCCTTTGGCGCGCGCCCGACACTGTTCAAGGTTAACAAGTCTGCATCACATTACCAATGCATAAGAAGACGCACATAAATAATACATGAATACAAATACTATAAAAAATAAAACTACAACAATGCTATTTTTAGTAACTAATTTGAATTTTTGAATTGTAGTTTTGTCTGTGGAAAGCAATTTCACATATCCACATTTTGGAGAATGTTTTTTATGCTCCATAAACGCATCATCACTTTTTTCCCATCGTGAAATTATTACTCCACAAACAAAACACTGGGTACAATCAGATATTTGAATATAAAACAATCCCGCTTTTGCTAAACTCCATGGAGATGGGTATGAATGTACCCAGTTCTTATATGATAACAGTCTTTTATCAAAACACTCGTATAAACTTTTTTCATATTGGCCATCGTCTAGACACATGATTTTTATTCATTTATTTTAAGAAACTATCACTAGCACAAAACGCACACTACTTCACACACATAAGTCTTTTTTCGATAATTTCATCCTACTCTTCGGCACCCTCGTTAACTGTAAATGAAATATACATTTCTTTAATTTCTTTTCATCCTCCATTTTACATTATGTTCACTCACCTAATATTTCATCATCAACACGTTGAAACTCAAAACAATGTGCAGATGTCGGGTTTCTAGCATCTTCTTTTCCCAAATATATTAAATATAGTGGACGTGGATCTCGTAATAACTCATCAATTTTCTCCTCAGTCAAATAATCACTTATTCTTCTCGGCAGAAACACTGCATAATTGTCCAACTCAACAAGCACTGAATTTCCGAACAGAGACTTTGTGCGTCTAATATTATGTATGCGGAATCTTGTGTTCAACTCTAGCTCACCAGCTTTTAAAATGGGCTTCTGTCCGCATCGAGCGATTCGATTCAATACATCCATGACCCAGCAGCGAATACTCTTAGACATTAACACAGATATATGCACTTTTTTTATATTCTTATTTCTCGGAGGATTAAATCAGTACTGACTGCTATCAAAATTGTACTAAAGTCTATATATTAACTATACCCCCACTTTTTTAACCTTGAATGAAAATGTGGCCTTGAAAAAGTGAGATAATAAGAAAAAGTGAGATGAAAACATCAAAGATAAAGAGGGAATGAGTGGTCTTGAAACAGTGAGCGACTCTCTGCTTGCAGGTCACACTTACTTGTATCAGTAGGTTGAAATAGGTGTACATAAAAACATGTAGCTTTTTTTTACAACTTTTATTTTTTTTATACAATAATATAATATTTACATTTTACTACAACTACTACTACTTAGCTAAATTTATTCTACACTATTTTTACGAAAGAACCCCGGCCCTAAAAAAAATTCACAATAAATTACTGTTAAAAAAGATTCAATAAAACTTACTTCTTTAATTTAAGGCATTATGATTCTTTTTAGTTTTTAAGAAGTCGAGGTAGCTGGGCTCATTGAAATGATCCCAGTTCTCCTCTTCTTCTTTCAACATCACTTCACATAAGGCCCTTTCTTTTTCTTTATCGGCCCGATGGCACTTCCAAATGTGCCTTTCAAGCCGAAACCAAAGAAGAACGTGGTTTTTGTCGTACGGACATGTAATCACATCTTCTGAAAAAAAAATTATTTCCAACTAAACTACTAAAAAAATATTAAACTTACCAGGAGTATTAAAAATCGAACACTTCCGTGTAACTTCCATTTTTCGAACAATTTCTTGTTATTGCAGATATACACAAGAACTGTGTTACACAACACAACACATTAACTTTTATACAGTTTGGGGTGGAAAATGAGTAAGGACAATTGCGCGATTCATCTTGAATGAGTGAGGAGTTGTTGGCCTTGCAAAAGTGGGGAGTAGCATGAATGACCTTGACCTTGAAAACATCAAGGTCCAATAATGCCTTGGCCTTGAAGTGGTGGGGGAAGTGGGAGGGGTGGGCCTTGAAAAGTAAGAGAGAGAACGAGTGACCTTGAAAGAAAGAGAAGGAAAATGGGCGGGGTCAAACTCAAAGTCAAGGTTGTGTTGTGTTGTCCCCCCATTCGTTATCTACTAATATAGAGTTTTCATTACGTTTTATAGTAGTTTACTCTACTTTAAGCATAGAATCAAACAGAGTAATCCGCTTTTGTTAAAACTGATACATAATTTGCTCTTATTTTCGAGAATAAGACATTTTCAATATGATTCATAAAATTTTTCTTGTTTATAGCAAGGAATCGTTTAAAATAAGCTGTATTTGCCTAAACTGATACGTAATTCGATATTTGTGCATGGATACGATGTTTTCAGTTTCTTTGACGTGAAATTGCTTGATGCAAAAGGTAATAATTTGCTTTAAAACAACGCTTTATATGGTAATATGTGGTTTTGCATCTGCCCCATAAAAGTTCATTAGTTTCGAATCATAAAATCGTTTGAAATAAACAGTGCTGGACAAAACTATAACGTAAATTATTTCTTTAAGAGGAAATTTAAAGTTTTCATTAAGTTTTATACAAGTTTACTCTATTCTAAGTAAAGGAGTAATCAGGATAAATTGCTTTTATCTAGAGTAATATATAATTTGCAGTTTTCAGCCAGAATAAGACGTTTTTAATCTTTTTAATGTAAGTTTTTGTATTCAAAACAAAGGATCGTCTAAAGTAAGCAGTTTTTGTCCAGACTGAAACGTAATTCGGATTTCTGTGCCTGAATAAGGGGTTTTCAGTTACTTTGATGTAAGGTTTCATGTTTGTAACAATGAATTAACGAAAATAATTGGTTTTTATCCAAACTGTGGCATGAATCGTTTTTAAAAGGCGAAATAAGATGTTTTTCCTCTGTACAGTGAAAGTTTACTCGTTTCAAAGCAAAGAACCGTTTGAAATTAACAGCTCTCGTTAAGACTATAACGCAAATCTTTTGTTTTGTGCTAAAATAAGACGTTTTTAGTCAGTTTGATATAAGTTTTCTTGTTTAAAGCAAAATATTGTCGAAAATCAACCGTTTTTGTCTAAACTGATACAAAATTCGGTGGTTTGGGTCCGAATACAAAGTTTTCAGATTCTTTAATGTTAGGTTTGCTGCTTCTAACAAAGAATCAACGAAAATATTTTGTTTTAATACAAACTGCAATATAAAATGTCTTTATAGGACAAAACATGATGTTTGGCATCAGTTTAATAAAAATTTACTCGTTTGGAAGCATAGAATCATTCCAAATAAGCTATTCTCGTCGAAACCATAATGTAATTTGTATTTTGTGCTAGAATACAGCGTTTTTGTTAGAATTATTAACAATTTTGTCTATTTTAAGCAATGAAACGAATAGGATTAGCTGCTTTTATCCAAAGTGATACATAAATTGCTCTTTTATGCCAGATTAATACGTTTTTAGTCTGTTCGATGAAAGTTTTCTTGTTCAAAGCAAAAGATCGTCTAAAATAAGCCGTTTTTGTTTGAACTGATGAACAATTCAGACTGAGAGTCAACAAAAATAATTTGTTTTAATCCAGACTGATACTTTTTGACCCTATAAGAGTCCTATAAGAGTGCGAGATACGCCGTTCTGGTCAAGTCTATAACGTAATTCGTTTTTTTGTGTCAGAATACGACGTTTTCTGTCTGTTTAATATAAGTTTTTAATAATAATAATAATAATAATAACAATAATAATAATAATAATAATAATAATAATAATAATAATAATAATAATAATAATAATAATAATAATAATAATAGTAATAATAATAATAATAATAATAATAATAATAATAATAATAATAATAATAATAATAATAGTAGTAATAAAAGTAAGCTTAGTTTTCTAAGCAAAAATGAAGCTTATTTTGTGTGTTATATGAGCGTTTTCTCATTTCCATGCAAGAGATCATCTGTGATCTGTGTTTTTAGGCAAGAAATTGAATAAAATTAATAACTCAAACTGGTATAAAAACATTTACTGTACAAAAGTTAATAATAATAATAATAATAATAATAATAATAATAATAATAATAATAATAATAATAATAATAATAGTAAAAAAAAATAATAATAATAATAATAATAATGATAATAATACTTATAATAATGAATTTTTTTCTAAATTAAAGCTTAGTTTTTCTAAGCAAAAATGAAGCTTATTTTGTGTTATCTGAGCGTTTTCTCATTTCTATGCAAGAGATCATCTGTGATCTGTGTTTTTAGACAAGAAATTGTCTAAAATTAATAACTCATTTTAAAATTGGTATAAAAACATTTACAATACAAAAGTTATAAAGGGTTTTTAATAATATTAATATTAATAATAATAGTAATAATAGTAATAATAATACTAAAAATAATAGTAATAATAATAATAATAATAATAAAAATAATAATAATAGTAGTAATAATAGTAATCTTAGTTTTCTAAGCAAAAATGAAGCTTATTTTGTGTTATATGAGCGTTTTCTCATTTCTATGCAAGAAATCATCTGTGATCTGTGTTTTTAGGCAAGAAATTGTCTAAAATTAATAACTCAAAAAATAAATATATAATATATATGTAATAAACAAAAAATAATAATAATAATAATAATAATAATAATAACAATAATAATAATAATAATAATAAAAATAATAATAATAATAACAATAATAATAATAATAATATTAACAATAATAATAATAATAATAATAATAGTAATAAAAGTAAGCTTAGTTTTCTAAGCAAAAATGAAGCTTAGTTTGTGTGTTATATGAGTGTTTTCTCATTTCTATGCAAGAAATCATCTGTGATCTGTGTTTTTAGGCAAGAAATTGTCTAAAATTAATAACTCAAAAAATAAATATATAATATATATGTAATAAACAAAAAATAATAATAATAATAATAATAATAATAATAACAATAATAATAATAATAATAATAATAATAATAACAATAATAATAATAATAATAATAATAGTAATAGTAACAAAAGTAATAATAATAATACTTTTAATAAGGAAAAATAGAGTTTATTTTGTGTGTTACATGAACGTTTTCTCATTTCTATGCAAAAGATCATGTGTGATCTGTGTTTTTAAGCAATCTATGCCATTTTATAGTTTTTAATATTTAACAAAAATTTGCTTTAAAATAAAATGTTTGAAAAATTAAAATTAAACTAAATTAATTGTGTCTAACACTTTAGTAGAGGAAAATGGAGAAGACATAGAAGTCACTGAAGTTTTTAGAGTCGTTTGTAAATGCTGCATTTTCGTCTTCGACGACAGTTACTGAACAAAAATGTAATTCAGTTTTCAATGTTTGAGACGAAGACGAAAATGCAGCATTTACTGTCACCTCCTTTTTCTTTTAATTAAGTATTGGACCCATAAAATTAAGTGTATTTTAAATCACAAAACATTTTCTGTTAAAACACATTTTTTTTTAATTATTAATTATTTTTAAACTTATATCTCGCTTATGGTTTGTTCTACATAAAAAATGCAAATAACTATTTTGTAGGAAATTTTATCACCTTTAATTTTGGTGAAAAGGTAAAAATTGATAGGAGTAACTGTTTTCGAGATATAAGCAAAAAACAAAAAAACTCTTACCTTAATTAAGCGCTTGCATATAAGCAAATTTATTACTACTAGTATTGTTATTATAATTGTTATTGTTATTAATATGACGACTAAAGACAACTCTAAGACTTTAGTGACTTTTATGTCTTTTATGTGACTTTTATGTCCTTTTTCCTCTACTATAGTGTTAGACACAATTAATTTAGTTTAATATCAGTTTTTCAAACATTTTATTTTAAAGCAAATTTTTGTTATATATTATTTATATCCAACTCTATAACTCGCTTATGGTTGGTCCTACAAGAAAAATGCAAATAACTATTTTGTAGAAAATTTTATCAGCATTAATTTTGAATAAAAGATAAAAATTGATAGGAGTAACTGTTTTCGAGATGTAAGCAAAAAACCAAAGTGAAAACTGTAACAGTTACTGAACAAAAATGTATGTCAGTTTTCAATGTTTGAGACGAAGACGAAAATGCAGCATTTACTGTCACCTCCTTTTTCTTCTAATTAAGTATTGGACCCAACAAATTAAGTGTATTTTAAATCACAAGACATTTTCTGTTAAAGCACATTTTTTTTAATTATTAATTATTTTCAAACTTATATCTCGCTTATGGTTAGTTCTACATGAAAAATGCAAATACCTATTTTGTAGGAAATTTTATCAGCTTTAATTTTGGTGAAAAGGTAAAAATTTATAGGAGTAACTGTTTTCGAGATATAAGCAAAAAACCAATAAGAAAACTGTGACTGTTACTGAACAAAAATGTAATTCAGTTTTCAATGTTTGAGACGAAGACGAAAATGCAGCATTTAAAAACGACTTTGAAGACTTCAGTGACTTTTATCTCACCTCCTTTTTTTTCTAGTAAAGTATTGGACCCAATAAATTAAGTGTATTTTAAATCACAAGGCATTTTCTGTTAAAGCACTTTTTTTTTAAATATCAATTATTTTCAAACTTATATCTCGCTTATGGTTAGTCCTACATGAAAAATGAAAATAACTATTTTGTAGGAAATTTTATCAGCTTTAATTTTAGTAAAAAGATAAAAATTGTTAAGAGTAACTGTTTTCGAAATATAATCAAAAAACCAAAGTGAAAACTGTTACAGTTACTGAACACAAATATAATTCAGTTTTCAATGTTTGAGACGAAGACGAAAATGCAGCATTTAAAAACGACTCTGAAGACTTCAGTGATTTTTATGTCACCTCCTTTTTGTTCTAATAAAGTATTAGACCCAATAAATTAAGTGTATTTTAAATCACAAGACATTTTCTGTTAAAGCACTTTTTTTAAATATTAATTATTTTTAAACTTATATCTCGCTTATGGTTAGTCCTACATGAAATATGCAAATTACTATTTTGTAGGAAATTTTATCAGCTTTAATTTTAGTAAAAAGATAAAAATTGATAGGAATTACTGTTTTCGAGATATAAGCAAGAAACTGTTACCTTAATAAAGCGCTTGCATATAGGCAAATTTACTACTATTAGTATTATTATTATTATTAATGTTATTGTTATTAATATGACAACTAAAAACGACTCTGATGACTTTGGTGACTTTTATGTCTTCTCCTTTTTCCTATATTAAAGTGTTAGACTCAATTAAATTAGTTTAATTTCGGTGTTTCAAACATTTTATTTTAAAACAAATTTTTGTTAAAGATTATTTATATCTAACTCTATAACTCGCTTATGGTTGGTCTTACAAAAGAAATGCAAATAACTATTTTGTAGAAAATTTTATCAGCTTTAATTTTAGTAAAAAGATAAAAATTGATAGGAGTAACTGTTTTCGAGATATAAGCAAGAAACTAAAACACTGTTACCTTAATTAAGCGTTTGCATATAAGCAAATTTAGAACTATTAGTATTATTATTAATGTTATTGTTATTAATATGACGATTAAAGACGACTCTAAAACCTTTAGTGACTTTTATGTTTTTTTCTTTTTTCTCTCCTAAAGTGTTAGACACAATTAAATTAGTTTAATTTCAGTTTTTCAAACATTTTATTTTAAAGCAAATTTTTGATAATTATTATTTATATCCAACTCTATAACTCGCTTATGGTTGGTCCTACAAGAAAAATGCAAATAACGATTTTGTAGGAAATTTAATCAGCTTTAATTTTGAAAGAAAGATAAAAATTGATAGGAGTAACAGTTTTCGAGATATAAGCAAAAAACCAATAAGAAAACTGTAACTGTTACTGAACAAAAATGTAATTCAGTTTTCAATGTTTGAGACGAAGACGAAAATGCAGCATTTAAAATCGACTCTGAAGACTTCAGTGACTTTTATGTCACCTCCTTTTTCTTCTAATAAAGTATTGGACCCAATAAATTAAGTGTATTTTAAATCACAAGACATTTTCTGTTAAAGCACTTTTTTTTTAAATATTAATTATTTTCAAACTTATATCTCGCTTATGGTTAGTCCTACATGAAAAATGCAAATTACTATTTTGTAGGAAATTTTATCAGCTTTAATTTTAGTAAAAACATAAAAATTGATAAGAGTAACTGTTTTCGAGATATAAGCAAGAAACCACAAAACTGTTACCTTAAATAAGCGCTTGCATATAAGCAAATTTAGTACTAAAAACAACTCTGAAGACTGGTGACTTTTATGTCTTCTTCTTTTTTCTCTACTAAAGTGTTAGATCCAATTAATTTAGTTTAATATCGGTTTTACAAACATTTTATTTTAAAGCAAATTTTTGTTAAAGATTATTTATATCCAACTCTATAACTCGCTTATGGTTGGTCTTACAAAAAAATGCAAATAACTATTTTGTAGGAAATTTTATCAGCTTTAATTTTGGAAAAAAGATAAAAATTGATAGGAGTAACTGTTTTCGAGATATAAGCAAGAAACCAAAAAACTGTTACCTTAATTAAGCGTTTGCATATAAGCAAATTTAAGACTATTAGTATTATTATTATTAATGTTATTGTTAATAATATGACGACTAAAGACGACTCTGAAACATTTAGTGACTTTTATGACTCCTCCTTTTTCCTCTACTAAAGTGTTAGACACAATTAATTTAGTTAAATTCCGGTTTCTCAAGCATTTTATTTTAAAGCAAATTTTGGTTAAATATTATTTATATCCAACTCTATAACTCGTTTATGCTTGGTCCTACAAGAAAAATGTAAATAACTATTTTGTTGGAAATTTTATCAGCTTTAATTTTGGAAAAAAGATTAAATTTGATAGGAGTAACTGTTTTCGAGATATAAGCAAAAAACTAATAAGAAAACTGTAACTGTTACTGAACAAAAATGTAATTCAGTTTTCAATGTTTGAGACGAAGACGAAAATGCAGCATTTAAAAACGACTCTGAAGACTTCAGTGACTTTTATGTCACCTCTTTTTTCTTCTAATAAAGTATAGGACCCAATAAATTAAGTGTATTTTAAATCACAAGTAATTTTTTGTTAAAGCACTTTTTTTTTAAATATTTATTATTTTCAAACTTATATCTCGCTTATGGTTAGTCCTACATGAAAAATGCAAATAACCATTTTGTAGGAAATTTTATCAGCTTAAATTTTAGTAAAAAGATAAAAATTGATAGGAGTAACTGTTTTCGAGATATAAGCAAGAAACCAAAAACCTGTTACCTTAATTAAGCGTTTGCATATATGCAAATTTTGTACTATTAGTATTATTATTATTAATGTTATTGTTATTCATATGACAATTAAAAACGACTCTGAAAACTTTGGTGACTTTTACGTCTCCTCCTTTTTCCTCTACTAAAGTGTTAGACCCAATTAATTTAGTTTAATTTCGGTTTTTCAAACATTTTATTTTAAAGCAAATTTTTCTTAAAGATTATTTATATCCAACTCTATAACTCGCTTATGGTTGATCCTACAAAAAAATGCTAAAAACAATTTTGTAGGAAATTTTATCAGCTTTAATTTTCAAGAAAAGATAAAAATTTATAGAAGTAACTGTTTTCGAGATATAAGCAAAAAACCAAAGTGAAAACTGTAATCGTTACTGAACAAAAATGTAATTCAGTTTTCAATGTTTGAGACGAAGACGAAAATGCAGCATTTAAAAACGACTCTGAAGACTTCAGTGACTTGTAAGTCACCTCCTTTTTCTTCTAATAAAGTATTGGACCCAATAAATTAAGTGTATTTTAAATCACAAGACATTTTCTGTTAAAGCACTTTTTTTTTAAATATTGATTATTTTCAAACTTACATCTCGCTTATGGTTAGTCCTACATGAAAAATGCAAATAACTATTTTGTTGAAAATTTTATCAGATTTAATTTTGGAAAAAAGATTAAATTTGATAGGAGTAACTGTTTTCGAGATATAAGCAAAAAACTAATGAGAAAACTGTAACTGTTACTGAACAAAAATGTAATTCAGTTTTCAATGTTTGAGACGAAGACGAAAATGCAGCATTTAAAAACGACTCTGAAGACTTCAGGGACTTTTATGTCACCTCGTTTTTCTTCTAATAAAGTATAGGACCCAATAAATTATGTGTATTTTAAATCACAAGTCATTTTCTGTTAAAGCACTTTTTTTTTAAATATTTATTATTTTCAAACTTATATCTCGCTTATGGTTAGTCCTACATGAAAAATGCAACTAACCATTTTGTAGGAAATCTTATCAGCTTAAATTTTAGTAAAAAGATAAAAATTGATAGGAGTAACTGTTTTCGAGATATAAGCAAGAAACCAAAAAACTGTTACCTTAATTAAGCGTTTGCATATAAGCAAATTTTGTACTATTAGTATTATTATTATTAATGTTATTGTTATTCATATGACGATTAAAAACGACTCTGAAAACTTTGGTGACTTTTACGTCTCCTCCTTTTTCCTCTACTAAAGTGTTAGACCCAATTAATTTAGTTTAATTTCGGTTTTTCAAACATTTTATTTTAAAGCAAATTTTTCTTAAAGATTATTTATATCCAACTCTATAACTCGCTTATGGTTGGTCTTACAAAAGAAATGCAAATTAATATTTTGTAGGAAATTTTATCAGCTTTAATTTTGAAAGAAAAATAAAAATTGACAGAAGTAACTGTTTTCGAGATATAAGCAAAAAACCAAAGTGAAAACTGTTACAGTTACTGAACACAAATGTAATTCAGTTTTCAATGTTTGAGACGAAGACGAAAATGCAGCATTTAAAAACGACTGAAGACTTCAGTGATTTTTATGTCACCTCCTTTTTCTTCTAATAAAGTATTGGACCCAATAAATTATGTGTATTTTAAATCACAAGACATTTTCTGTTAAAGCACTTTTTTTAAATATTAATTATTTTCAAACTTATATTTCGGTTATGGTTAGTCCTACATGAAAAATGCAAAAAACTATTTTGTAGGAAATTTTATCAGCTTTAGTTTTAGTAAAAAGATAAAAATTGATAGGAGTAACTGTTTTCGAGATATAAGCAAGAAACCAAAAAACTGTTACCTTAATTATGCGCTTGCATATAAGCAAATTTAGTACTAAAAACAACTCTGAAGACTTTGGTGACTTTTGTGTCTTTTCCTTTTTCCTCTACTAAAGTGTTAGACCCAATTAATTTAAATTTAATATCGGTTTTTCAAACGTTATATTTTAAAACTAATTTTTGTTAAAGATTATTTATATCCAACTCTATAACTCGCTTATGGTTGGTTCTACAAAAATCTAAACTAAATTAATTGGGTCTAACACTTTAGTAGAGGAAAAAGGAGAAGACATAAAAGTCACCAAAGTTTTCAGAGTCGTTTTTAGTCGTCATATTAATAACAATAACATTAATAATAATAATACTAATAGTACTAAATTTGCTTATATGCAAGCGCTTTATTAAGGTAACAGTTTTTTGGTTTCTTGCTTATATTTCGAAAACAGTTACTCCTATAAATTTTTATCTTTCCTTCAAAATTAAAGCTGATAAAATTTCCTACAAAATGTTTATTTGCATTTTTCATGTAGGAATAACCATAAGCGAGATATAAGTTTGAAAATAATTAATATTTAAAAAAAAGTGCTTTCACAGAAAATGTCTTGTGATTTAAAATACACTTAATTTAATGGGTTCAATACTTTATTAGAAAAAAAAGGAAGTGACATAAAAGCCACTGAAGTCTTTAGAGTCGTTTTTAAATGCTGCATTTTCGTCTTCGTCTCAAACATTGAAAACTGAATTACATTTTTGTTTAGTAACAGTTACAGTTTTTTTATTGGTTTTTTGCTTATATCTCGAAAACAGTTACTCTTATCAAATTTTATCTTTCTTCCAAAATTAAAGCTGATAAAATTTCTAACAAAATAGTTATTTACATTTTTCTTGTAGGACCAAGCATAAACGACTTATAGAGTTGGATATAAATAATATTTAACAAAAATTTGCTTTAAAATAAAATGCTTGAAAAACCGGAATTAAACTAAATTAATTGTGTCTAACACTTTAGTAGAGGAAAAAGGAGAAGACATAAATGTCACTAAATGTTTCAGAGTCGTGTTTAGTCGTCATATTAATAACAATAACATTAATAATAATAATACAAATAGTACTAAATTTGCTTATATGCAAACGCTTAATTAAGGTAACAGTTTTTTGGTTTCTTGCTTATATCTCGAAAACAGTTACTCCTATCAATTTTTATCTTTTCTTCAAAATTAAAGCTGATAAAGTTTCCTACAAAATAGTTATTTGCATTTTTTTGTAGAACCAACCATAAGCGAGTTATAGAGTTGGATATAAATAATCTTTAACAAAAATTTGCTTTAAAATAAAATGTTTGAAAAACCGATATTAAACTAAATTAATTGGGTCTAACACTTTAGTAGAGGAAAAAGGAGAAGACATAAAAGTCACCAAAATCTTCAGAGTTGTTTTTAGTACTAAATTTGCTTATATGCAAGCGCTAATTTAAGGTAACAGTTTTTTGGTTTCTTGCTTATATCTCGAAAACAGTTACTTCTATCAATTTTTATCTTTTTACTAAAATTAAAGCTGATAAAATTTCCTACAAAATAGTAATTTGCATTTTCCATGTGTGACTAACCATAAGCGAGTAATAAATTTGAAAATAATTAATATTTAAAATAATTAAATAATTAATATTTAAGAAAAAGTGCTTTAACAGAAAATGTCTTGTGATTTAAAATACACTTAATTTATTGGGTCCAATACTTAATTAGAAGAAAAAGGAGGTGACATAAAAGTTGCTGAAGTCTTCAGAGCCGTTTTTAAATGCTGCATTTCGTCTTCGTCTCAAACATTGAAAACTGAATTACATTTTTGTTCAGTAACTGTAACAGTTTTCACTTTGGTTTTTTGCTTATATCTCGAAAACAATAACTCCTATCAATTTTTGTTTGTTTTTCAAAATTGAAGCTGATAAAATTTCCAACAAAATAGTTATTTACATTTTTCTTGTAGGACCAAGCATAAGCGAGATATAAGTTTGAAAATAATTAATAATTAAAAAAAAATGAGCTTTAACAGAAAATGTCTTGTGATTTAAAATACACTTAATTTATTGGGTCCAATACTTTATTAGAAGAAAAAGGAGGTGACATAAAAGTCACTGAAGTTTTCAGAGTTGATTTTAAATGCTGCATTTTCGTCTTCGTCTCAAATATTGAAAACTGAATTACATTTTTGTTCAGTAACAGTTACAGTTTTCTTATTGGTTTTTTGCTTATATCTTGAAAACTGTTACTCCTATCAATTTTTACCTTACTTTCAAGATTAAAGCTGATAAAATTTCCTACAAAATAGTTATTTACATTTTTCTTGTAGGACCAACCATAAGCGAGTTATAGAGTTGGATATAAATAATCTTTAACAAAAATTTGCTTTAAAATAAAATGTTTGAAAAACCGAAATTAAACTAAATTAATTAAGACTAACACTTTAGTGGAGAAAAAGGAGAAGACATAAAAGTCACCAAAGTCTTGAGAGTCGTTTTTAGTCGTCGTATTAATAACAATAACATTAATAATAATAATACTAATAGTACTAAATTTGTTTATATGCAAGCGCTTAATTAAGGTAACAGTTTCTTGCTTATATCTCGAAAACAGTTACTCCTATCAATTTTTAACTTTTTACTAAAATTAAAGCTGATAAAATTTCCTACAAAATAGTTATTTGCATTTTTCATGTAGGACTAACCATAAGCGAGATATGTTTGAAAATAATTAATATTTAAAAAAAAAATGCTTTAACAAAATATGTTTTGTGATTTAAAATACACTTAATTTATTAGGTCCAATTCTTTATTAGAAGAAAAAGGAGGTGACATATAAGTCACTGAAGTCTTCAGAGTCGATTTTAAATGCTGCATTTTCATCTTCGTCTCAAACATTGAAAACTGAATTACATTTTTGTTCAGTAACAGTTACAGTTTTCTTATTGGTTTTTTGCTTATATCTCGAAAACAGTTACTCCTATCAATTTTTATTTATCTTTCAGAATTAAAGTTGATAAAATTTCCTACAAAATAGTTATTTGCATTTTTCATGTAGGACTAACCATAAGCGAGATATAAGTTTGAAAATAATTAATATTTAAAAAAAAGTGCTTTAACAGAAAATGTTTTGTGATTTAAAATACACTTAATTTATTAGGTCCAATACTTTATTCGAAGATAAAGGAGGTGACATATAAGTCACTGAAGTCTTCAGAGTCGATTTTAAATGCTGCATTTTCGTCTTCGTCTCAAACATTGAAAACTGAATTACATTTTTGTTCAGTAACAGTTACAGTTTCCTTATTGGTTTTTTGCTTATATTTCGAAAACAGTTACTCCTATCAATTTTAATCTTTCTTTCAAAATTAAAGCTGATAAAATTTCCTACAAATAGTTATTTGCATTTTTCTTGTAGGACCAACCATAAGCGAGTTATAGAGTTGGATATAAATAATCTTTAACAAAAATTTGCTTTAAAATAAAATGTTTGAAAACAATAACATTAATAATAATAATACTAATAGTACTAAATTTGCTTACATGCAAACGCTTAATTAAGGTAACAGTTTTTTGGTTTCTTGCTTATATCTCGAAAACAGTTATTTATATCAATTTTCATCTTTTTACTAAAATTAAAGCTGACAAAATTTCCTACAAAATAGTTATTTGCATTTTTCATGTAAGACTAACCATAAGCGAGATATAAGTTTAAAAATTATTAATATTTAAAAAAAAAAGTGCTTTAACAAAAAATGTCTTGTGATTTAAAATACACTTAATTTATTGGGTCCAATACTTTATTAGAAGAAAAAGGAGGTGACATATAAGTCACTGAAGTCTTCAGAGTCGATTTTAAATGCTGCATTTTCGTCTTCGTCTCAAACATTGAAAACTGAATTACATTTTTGTTCAGTAACAGTTACAGTTTCCTTATTGGTTTTTTGCTTATATCTCGAAAACAGTTACTCCTATCAATTTTTATCTTTCTTTCAAAATTAAAGCTGATAAAATTTCCTACAAATAGTTATTTGCATTTTTCTTGTAGGACCAACCATAAGCGAGTTATAGAGTTGGATATAAATAATCTTTAACAAAAATTTGCTTTAAAATAAAATGTTTGAAAATCCGAAATTAAACTAAATTAATTAAGACTAACACTTTAGTAGAGGAAAAAGGAGAAGACATAAAAGTCACCAAAGTCTTGAGAGTCGTTTTTAGTCGTCATATTAATAACAATAACATTAATAATAATAATACTAATATTACTAAATTTGCTTATATGCAAGCGCTTAATTAAGGCAACAGATTCTTGCTTATATCTCAAAAACAGTTACTCCTATCAATTTTTATCTTTTTACAAAAATTAAAGCTGAAAAAATTTCCTACAAAATAGTTATTTGCATTTTTTATGTAGGACTAACCATAAGCGAGATATAAGTTTAAAAATAATTGATATTTAAAAAAAAAGTGCTTTGACAGAAAATGTCTTGTGATTTATAATACACTTAATTTATTGGGTCCAATACTTTATTAGAAGAAAAAGGAGGTGACATAAAAGTCACTGAAGTTTTAAGAGTCGTTTTTAAATGCTGCATTTTCGTCTTCGTCTCAAACATTGAAAAACTGAATTACATTTTTGTTCAGTAACTGTAAGAGTTTTCACTTTGGTTTTTTGCTTATATCTCGAAAACAATTACTCCTATCAATTTTTATCTTTCTTTCAAAATTCAAGCTGATAAAATTTCCTACAAAATAGTTATTTGCATTTCTTTTGTAAGACCAACCATAAGCGAGTTATAGAGTTGGATATAAATAATCTTTAACAAAAATTTGCTTTAAAATATGTTTGAAAAACCGAAATTAAACTAAATTAATTGAGTCTAACACTTTAGTATAGGAAAAAGGAGAAGACATAAAAGTCACCAAAGACTTCAGAGTCGTTTTTAGTCGTCATATTAATAACAATAACATTAATAATAATAATACTAATATTATTAAATTTGCTTATACGCAAGCGCTTAATTAAGATAACAGTTTCATGCTTATATCTCAAAAACAGTTACTCCTATCAATTTTCATCTTTTTACTAAAATTAAAGCTGATAAAATTTCCTACAAAATATTTATTTGCATTTTTTATGTAGGACTAACCATAAGCGAGATATAAGTTTGAAAATAATTAATATTTAAAAAAAAATTGCTTTAACAGAAAATGTCTTGTGATTTAAAATACACTTAATTTATTGGGTCCAATACTTTATTAGAAGAAAAAGGAGGTGACATAAAAGTCGCTGAAGTCTTCAGAGTCGTTTTTAAATGCTGCATTTTCGTCATCGTCTCAAACATTGAAAACTGAATTACATTTTTGTTCAGTAACTGTAACAGTTTTCACTTTGGTTTATTGCTTTTATCTCGAAAACACCAAAATAGTTATTTACATTTTTCTTGTAGGACCAAGCATAAGCAAGTTATAGAGTTGGATATAAATAATATTAAACAAATATTTGCTTGAAAATAAAATGTTTGAAAAACACAAATTAAACTAAATTAATTGTGTCTAACACTTTAGTAGAGGAAAAAGGAGAAGACATAAAAGTCACTAAAAGTTTCAGAGTCGTCTTTAGTCGTCATTTTAATAACAATAACATTAATAGTAATAATACTAATAGTACTAAATTTGCTTATATGCAAGCGCTAAATTAAGGTAACAGTTTTTTGGTTTCTTGCATATATCTCGAAAACAGTTACTCCTATCAATTTTTATCTTTCTTTCAAAATTAAAGCTGATAAAATTTCCTACAAAATAGTTATTTGCATTTTTTTTGTAAGACCAACCATAAGCGAGTTATAGAGTTAGATATAAATAATCTTTAACAAAAATTTGCTTTAAAATAAAATGTTTGAAAAACCAATAATAAACTAAATTATTTGGGTCTAACATTTTAGTAGAGGAAAAAGAAGAGTACATAAGAGTCAACAATGTCTTTAGAGTCGTTTTTAGTCGTCATATTAGCAACAATAACATTAATAATAATAATACTAATAGTACTAAATTTGCTTATATGCAAGCGCTTAATTAAGGTAACAGATTTTTGGTTTCTTGCTTATATCTCGAAAACAGTTACTTCTATCAATTTTCATCTTTTTACTAAAATTAAAACTGATAAAATTTCATACAAAATAGTTATTTGCATTTTTCATGTGTGACTAACCATAAGCGAGATGTAAGTTTTAAAATAATTAATATTTAAAAATAAGTGCTTTAACAGAAAATGTCTTGTGATTTAAAATACACTTAATTTATTGGGTCCAATACTTTATTAGAAGAAAAAGGAGGTGACATAAAAGTCACTGCAGTCTTCAGAGTCGTTTTTAAATGCTGCATTTTCGTCTTCGTCTCAAATATTGAAAACTGAATTACATTTTTGTTCAGTAACAGTTACAGTTTTTTTATTGGTTTTTTGCTTATATCTCGAAAACAGTTACTCCTATCAATTTTTACCTTTCTTTCAAAATTAAAGCTGATAAAATTTCCTACAAAATAGTTAAATGCATTTCTTTTGTAGAACCTACCGTAAGCGAGTTAAAGAGGTAGATATAAATAATCTTTAACAAAAATTTGCTTTAAAATTAAATGTTTGAAAAACTGAAATTAAACTAAATTAATTGAGTCTAACACTTTAGTAGAGGAAAAGGGAGGAGACATAAAAGTCACTAAAGTATTCAGAATCGTCTTTAGTCGTCATATTAATAACAATAACATTAGTAATAACAATACTATTAGTACTAAATTTGCTTATATGCAAGCGCTTAATTAAGGTAACAGTTTTTTTGTTGTTTGCTTATATCTCAAAAACAGTTACTCCTATCAATTTTTACCTTTTCACCAAAATTAAAGCTGATAAAATTTCCTTCAAAATCGTTATTTGCATTTTTCATGTATTATTCATGTATTATTATTATTAATATTATAATTATTATTATTGTTATTATTACTATTATTTTTATTATTATTATTACTATTATTATTATTATTATTATTATTATTATTATTATTATTATTATTATTATTAATATTATTATTATTAAAAACCGATTATAACTTTTGTATAGTAAATGTTTTTATACCAGTTTTAAAATGAGTTTTTAATTTTAGACAATTTCTTGCCTAAAAACACAGATCACAGATGATCTCTTGCATAGAAATGAGAAAACGCTCAGATAACACAAAATAAGCTACATTTTTCCTTAGAAAAACTAATCTTTAATTTAGAAAGAAATTCATTATTATAAGTATTATTATTATTATTATTATTATTATTATTATTATTATTATTATTATCATTATTATTACTTTTATTACTATTATTATTATTATTATTATTATTATTATTATTATTAAAAACCGATTATAACTTTTGTATAGTAAATGTTTTTATTGTATTTTAAATCACAAGGCATTTTCTGTTAAAACACTTTTTTTTAAATATTAATTATTTTCAAACTTATATCTCGCTTATGGTTAGTCCTACATGAAAAATGCAAATAACTCTTTTGTAGGAAATTTTATCAGCTTTAATTTTAGTAAAAAGATAAAAATTGATAGGAGTAACTGTTTTCGAGATATATGCAAGAAACCAAAAAACTGTTACCTTAATTAAGCGCTAGCATATAAGCAAATATAGTACTATTAGTATTATTTTTATTAATGTTATTGTTATTAATATGACGACTAAAGACGACTCTGAAACCTTTAGTGACTTTTATGTCTCTTCCTTTTTCCACTACTAAAGTGTTAGACTCAATTAATTTAGTTTAATTTCAGTTTTTCAAACATTTAATTTTAAAGCAAATTTTTGTTAAAGATTATTTATATCTACCTCTTTAACTCGCTTACGGTAGGTTCTACAAAAGAAATGCATTTAACTATTTTGTAGGAAATTTTATCAGCTTTAATTTTGAAAAAAAGATAAAAATTGATAAGAGTAAATGTTTTCGAGATATAAGCTAAAAAAAAAAACCGAAATTAAACTAAATTAATTGTGTCTAACACTTTAGTAGAGGAAAAAGAAGAAGACATAAAAGTCACCAAAGTCTTCAGAGTTGTTTTTAATACTAAATTTGCTTATATGCAAGCCCTTAATTAAGGTAACAGTTTTTTGGTTTCTTGCTTGTATCTCGAAAACAGTTACTCCTATCAATTTTTATCTTTTCACTAAAATTAAAGCTGATAAAATTTCCTGCAAAATAGTTATTTGCATTTTTCATGTAGGACTAACCATAAGCGAGATATAAGTTTGAAAATAATTAATATTTAAAAAAAAATGTGTTTTAACAGAAAATGTCTTGTGATTTAAAATACACTTAATTTATTGGGTCCAATACTTTATTAGAAGAAAAAGGAGGTGACAGAAATGTCACTGAAGTTTTTAGAGTCGTTTGTAAATGATGCATTTTCGTCTTCGTCTCAAATATTGAAAACTGAATTACATTTTTGTTCAGTAACTGTAACAGTTTTCACTTTGGCTTTTTGCTTATATCTCGAAAACAGTTACTCCTATAAATTTTTATCTTTCCCTCAAAATTAAAGCTGATAAAATTTCCTACAAAATAGTTTTTAGGATTTTTTTTGTATAACCAACCATAAGCGAGTTATAGAGTTGGATATAAATAATCTTTAACAAAAATTTGCTTTAAAATTAAATGTTTGAAAAACCGAAATTAAACTAAATTAATTGAGTCTAACACTTTGGTATAGGAAAAAGGAGAAGACATAAAAGTCACCAAAGTCTTCAGAGTCGTTTTTAGTCGTCATATTAATAACAATAACAATAATAATAATAATAATACTAATAGTACTAAATTTGCTTATATGCAAGCGTTTTATTAAGGTAACAGTTTTTTGGTTCCTTACTTATATCTCGAAAACAGTTACCCCTATCAATTTTTATCTTTTTACTAAAATTAAAGCTGATAAAATTTCCTACAAAATAGTTTTTAGGATTTTTTTTGTAGAACCAACCATAAGCGAGTTATAGAGTTGGATATAAATAATCTTTAACAAAAATTTGCTTTAAAATATGTTTGAAAAACCGAAATTAAACTAAATTAATTGAGTCTAACACTTTAGTATAGGAAAAAGGAGAAGACATAAAAGTCACCAAAGACTTCAGAGTCGTTTTTAGTCGTCATATTAATAACAATAACATTAATAATAATAATACTAATATTATTAAATTTGCTTATACGCAAGCGCTTAATTAAGATAACAGTTTCATGCTTATATCTCAAAAACAGATACTCCTATCAATTTTTATCTTTTTACTAAAATTAAAGCTGATAAAATTTCCTACAAAATATTTATTTGCATTTTTTATGTAGGACTAACCATAAGCGAGATATAAGTTTGAAAATAATTAATATTTAAAAAAAAATTGCTTTAACAGAAAATGTCTTGTGATTTAAAATACACTTAATTTATTGGGTCCAATACTTTATTAGAAGAAAAAGGAGGTGACATAAAAGTCGCTGAAGTCTTCAGAGTCGTTTTTAAATGCTGCATTTTCGTCATCGTCTCAAACAATGAAAACTGAATTACATTTTTGTTCAGTAACTGTAACAGTTTTCACTTTGGTTTATTGCTTTTATCTCGAAAACACCAAAATATTTATTTACATTTTTCTTGTAGGACCAAGCATAAGCAAGTTATAGAGTTGGATATAAATAATATTAAACAAATATTTGCTTGAAAATAAAATGTTTGAAAAACCGAAATTAAACTAAATTAATTGTGTCTAACACTTTAGTAGAGAAAAAAGGAGAAGACATAAAAGTCACTAAAAGTTTCAGAGTCGTCTTTAGTCGTCATTTTAATAACAATAACATTAATAGTAATAATACTAATAGTACTAAATTTGCTTATATGCAAGCGCTAAATTAAGGTAACAGTTTTTTGGTTTCTTGCTTATATCTCGAAAACAGTTACTCCTATCAATTTTTATCTTTCTTTCAAAATTAAAGCTGATAAAATTTCCTACAAAATAGTTATTTGCATTTTTTTTGTAAGACCAACCATAAGCGAGTTATAGAGTTAGATATAAATAATCTTTAACAAAAATTTGCTTTAAAATAAAATGTTTGAAAAACCGATATTAAACTAAATTATTTGGGTCTAACACTTTAGTAGAGGAAAAAGAAGAGTACATGAGAGTCAACAATGTCTTTAGAGTTGTTTTTAGTCGTCATATTAGCAACAATAACATTAATAATAATAATACTAATAGTACTAAATTTGCTTATATGCAAGCGCTTAATTAAGGTAACAGATTTTTGGTTTCTTGCTTATATCTCGAAAACAGTTACTTCTATCAATTTTCATCTTTTTACTAAAATTAAAACTGATAAAATTTCATACAAAATAGTTATTTGCATTTTTTATGTGTGACTAACCATAAGCGAGATGTAAGTTTTAAAATAATTAATATTTAAAAATAAGTGCTTTAACAGAAAATGTCTTGTGATTTAAAATACACTTAATTTATTGGGTCCAATACTTTATTAGAAGAAAAAGGAGGTGACATAAAAGTCACTGAAGTCTTCAGAGTCGTTTTTAAATGCTGCATTTTCGTCTTCGTCTCAAATATTGAAAACTGAATTACATTTTTGTTCAGTAACAGTTACAGTTTTTCTATTGGTTTTTTGCTTATATCTCGAAAACAGTTACTCCTATCAATTTTTACCTTTCTTTCAAAATTAAAACTGATAAAATTTCCTACAAAATAGTTAAATGCATTTCTTTTGTAGAACCTACCGTAAGCGAGTTAAAGAGGTAGATATAAATAATCTTTAACAAAAATTTGCTTTAAAATTAAATGTTTGAAAAACTGAAATTAAACTAAATTAATTGAGTCTAACACTTTAGTAGAGGAAAATGGAGGAGACATAAAAGTCACTAAAGTATTCAGAATCGTCTTTAGTCGTCATATTAATAACAATAACATTAATAATAACAATACTATTAGTACTAAATTTGCTTATATGCAAGCGCTTAATTAAGGTAACAGTTTTTTTGTTGTTTGATTATATCTCAAAAACAGTTACTCCTATCAATTTTTACCTTTTCACCAAAATTAAAGCTGATAAAATTTCCTTCAAAATCGTTATTTGCATTTTTCATGTATTATTCATGTATTATTATTATTAATATTATAATTATTATTATTGTTATTATTACTATTATTTTTATTATTATTATTACTATTATTATTATTATTATTATTATTATTATTATTATTATTATTAATATTATTATTATTAAAAACCGATTATAACTTTTGTATAGTAAATGTTTTTATACCAGTTTTAAAATGAGTTTTTAATTTTAGACAATTTCTTGCCTAAAAACACAGATCACAGATGATCTCTTGCATAGAAATGAGAAAACGCTCAGATAACACAAAATAAGCTACATTTTTCCTTAGAAAAACTAATCTTTAATTTAGAAAGAAATTCATTATTATAAGTATTATTATTATTATTATTATTATTATTATTATTATTATTATTATTATTATTATTATCATTATTTTTACTTTTATTACTATTATTATTATTATTATTATTATTATTATTAAAAACCGATTATAACTTTTGTATAGTAAATGTTTTTATTGTATTTTAAATCACAAGGCATTTTCTGTTAAAACACTTTTTTTTAAATATTAATTATTTTCAAACTTATATCTCGCTTATGGTTAGTCCTACATGAAAAATGCAAATAACTCTTTTGTAGGAAATTTTATCAGCTTTAATTTTAGTAAAAAGATAAAAATTGATAGGAGTAACTGTTTTCGAGATATAAGCAAGAAACCAAAAAACTGTTACCTTAATTAAGCGCTAGCATATAAGCAAATATAGTACTATTAGTATTATTTTTATTAATGTTATTGTTATTAATATGACGACTAAAGACGACTCTGAAACCTTTAGTGACTTTTATGTCTCTTCCTTTTTCCTCTACTAAAGTGTTAGACTCAATTAATTTAGTTTAATTTCAGTTTTTCAAACATTTAATTTTAAAGCAAATTTTTGTTAAAGATTATTTATATCTACCTCTTTAACTCGCTTACGGTAGGTTCTACAAAAGAAATGCATTTAACTATTTTGTAGGAAATTTTATCAGCTTTAATTTTGAAAAAAAGATAAAAATTGATAAGAGTAAATGTTTTCGAGATATAAGCAAAAAAAAAAACCGAAATTAAACAAAATTAATTGTGTCTAACACTTTAGTAGAGGAAAAAGAAGAAGACATAAAAGTCACCAAAGTCTTCAGAGTTGTTTTTAATACTAAATTTGCTTATATGCAAGCCATTAATTAAGGTAACAGTTTTTTGGTTTCTTGCTTGTATCTCGAAAACAGTTACTCCTATCAATTTTTATCTTTTCACTAAAATTAAAGCTGATAAAATTTCCTGCAAAATAGTTATTTGCATTTTTCATGTAGGACTAACCATAAGCGAGATATAAGTTTGAAAATAATTAATATTTAAAAAAAAATGTGTTTTAACAGAAAATGTCTTGTGATTTAAAATACACTTAATTTATTGGGTCCAATACTTTATTAGAAGAAAAAGGAGGTGACAGAAATGTCACTGAAGTTTTTAGAGTCGTTTGTAAATGATGCATTTTCGTCTTCGTCTCAAATATTGAAAACTGAATTACATTTTTGTTCAGTAACTGTAACAGTTTTCACTTTGGTTTTTTGCTTATATCTCGAAAACAGTTACTCCTATAAATTTTTATCTTTCCTTCAAAATTAAAGCTGATAAAATTTCCTACAAAATAGTTTTTAGGATTTTTTTGTATAACCAACCATAAGCGAGTTATAGAGTTGGATATAAATAATCTTTAACAAAAATTTGCTTTAAAATTAAATGTTTGAAAAACCGAAATTAAACTAAATTAATTGAGTCTAACACTTTGGTATAGGAAAAAGGAGAAGACATAAAAGTCACCAAAGTCTTCAGAGTCGTTTTTAGTCGTCATATTAATAACAATAACAATAATAATAATAATAATACTAATAGTACTAAATTTGCTTATATGCAAGCGTTTTATTAAGGTAACAGTTTTTTGGTTTCTTGCTTATATCTCGAAAACAGTTACCCCTATCAATTTTTATCTTTTTACTAAAATTAAAGCTGATAAAATTTCCTACAAAATAGTTTTTAGGATTTTTTTTGTAGAACCAACCATAAGCGAGTTATAGAGTTGGATATAAATAATCTTTAACAAAAATTTGCTTTAAAATTAAATGTTTGAAAAACCGAAATTAAACTAAATTAATTGAGTCTAACACTTTGGTATAGGAAAAAGGAGAAGACATAAAAGTCACCAAAGCCTTCAGAGTCGTTTTTAGTCGTCATATTAATAACAATAACAATAATAATAATAATAATACTAATAGTACTAAATTTGCTTATATGCAAGCGCTTTATTAAGGTAACAGTTTTTTGGTTTCTTGCTTATATCTCGAAAACAGTTACTCCTAACAATTTTTATCTTTTTACTAAAATTTAAGCTAATAAAATTTCTTACACAATGTTTATTTGCATTTTTCATGTAGGACTAACCATAAGCGAGATATAAGTTTGAAAATAATTAATAATTAAAAAAAAATGTGCTTTAACAGAAAATGTTTTGTGATTTAAAATACACTTAATTTATTGGGTCCAATACATTATTATAAGAAAAAGGAGGTGACATAAAAGTCACTGAAGTTTTCAGAGTCGATTTTCATTTTCGTCTTCGTCTCAAACATTGAAAACTGAATTACATTTTTGTTCAGTAACAGTTACAGTTTTCTTATTGGTTTTTTGCTTATATCTTGAAAACTGTTACTCCTATCAATTTTTATCTTTCTTTTAAGATTAAAGCTGATAAAATTTTCTACAAAATTTTTTTTGTCTAAACTGATACAAAATTCGGTGGTTTGTGCCCGAATACAAAGTTTTCAGATTCTTTAATGTTAGGTTTGCTGCTTCTAACAAAGAATCAACGAAAATATTTTGTTTTAATACAAACTGCAATATAAAATGTCTTTATAAGACAAAACATGATGTTTGGCATATGTTTAATAAAAATCTACTCGTTTGGAAGCATAGAATCATTCCAAATAAGCTATTCTCGTCGAAACCATAATGTAATTAGTATTTTGTGCTAGAATACAGCGTTTTTGTTAGATTTATTAACAATTTTGTTTATTTTAAGCAATGAAACGAATAGGATTAGCTGCCTTTATCCAAAGTGATACATAAATTGCTCTTTTATGCCAGATTAATACGTTTTTAGTCTGTTCGATGTAAGTTTTCTTGTTCAAAGCAAAAGATCGTCTAAAATAAGCCGTTTTTGTTTGAACTGATAAACAATTCAGACTAAGACTCAACAAAAATAATTTGTTTTAATCCAAACTGATACTTTTTGACCCTATAAGAGTCCTATAAGAGTCCGAGATACGCCGTTCTCGTCAAGTCTATAACGTAATTCGTTTTTTTGTGTCAGAATACGACGTTTTCGGTCTGTTTAATATAAGTTTTTAATAATAATAATAATAATAATAACAATAATAGTAATAATAATAATAATAGTAATAATAATAATAATATTAATAATAATAATGAAAATAATAATAGTAATAAAAGTAAGCTTAGTTTTCTAAGCAAAAATGAAGCTTATTTTCTGTGTTATTTGAGCGTTTTCTCATTTCTATGCAAGAAATCATCTGTGATCTGTGTATTTAGGCAAGAAATTGTCTAAAATTAATAACTCATTTTAAAACCGGTATAAAAACATTTACTATACAAAAGTTAATAATAAAAATAATAATAATAATAATATTAATAATAATAATAATAATAATAATAATAATAATAATAATAATAATAATAATAATAATAATAGTAATAAAAGTAAGCTTAGTTTTCTAAGCAAAAATGAAGCTTATTTTGTGTGTTATATGAGCGTTTTCTCATTTCTATGCAAGAGATCATCTGTGATCTGTGTTTTTAGGCAAGAAATTGAATAAAATTAATAACTCATTTTAAAACTGGTATAAAAACATTTACTATACAAAAGTTAATAATAATTATAATAATAATAAAAATGATAATAATAATAATAATAATAATAATAATAATAATAATAATAATAATAATAATAATAATAATAATAATAATAATAATAATAATAATAATAATAATAATAATAATGATAATAATACTTATAATAATGAATTTCTTTCTAAAATAGAGCGTTTTCTCATTTCTATGCAAGAGATCACCTGTGATCTGTGTTTTTAGGCGAGAAATTGTCTAAAATTAATAACTCATTTTAAAACTGGTATAAAAACTGGTATAATAATAATAATAATAATAATAATAATAATAATAATAATAGTAATAATAATAATAAAAATAATAATAATAATAATAATAATAATAATAATAATAGTAATAGTAACATAAGTAATAATAATAATAATACTTTTAATAAGGAAAAATGGAGCTTATTTTGTGTGTTACATGAGTGTTTTCTCATTTCAATGCAAAAGATCATGTGTGATCTGTGTTTTTAGGCAATCTAAGCCATTTTATAGTTTTTAATATTTAACAAAAATTTGCTTTATCAACTCCTATCAATTTTTACTTTTTCACCAAAATTAAAGGTGATAAAAATTCCTACAAAATAGTTATTTGCATTTTTCATGTAGAACTAACCATAAGCGAGATATAAGTTTGAAAATAATTAATAATTAAAAAAAAGTGTTTTAACAGACAATGTCTTGTGATTTAAAATACACTTAATCTATTGGGTCCAATACTTTATTAGAAGAAAAAGGAGGTGACATAAATGTCACTGAAGTCTTCAGAGTCGTTTTTAAATGCTGCATTTTTGTCTTCGTCTCAAACATTGAAAATTGAATTACATTTTTGTTCAGTAACCGTTACAGTTTTCTTATTGGTTTTTTGCTTATATCTCGAAAACAGTTACTCCTATCAAATTTTATCTTTCTTTCAAAATTAAAGCTAATAAAATTTCCAACAAAATAGTTAATTACATTTTTCTTGTAGGACCAAGCAGAAACGAGTTATAGAGTTAGATATAAATAATATTTAACAAAAATTTGCTTTAAAATAAAATGCTTGAAAAACCGGAATTAAACTAAATTAAGTGTGTCTAACACTTTAGTAGAGGAAAAAGGAGAAGACATAAAAGTCACTAAATGTTTCAGAGTCGTCTTTAGTCGTCATATTAATAACAATAACATTAATAATAATAATACTAATAGTACTAAATTTGCTTATATGCAAACGCTTAATTAAGGTAACAGTTTTTTGGTTTCTTGCTTATATCTCGAAAACAGTTACTCCTATCAATTTTTATCTTTTTTTCAAAATTAAAGCTGATAAAATTTCCTACAAAATAGTTATTTGCATTTTTTTGTAGGACCAACCATAAGCGAGTTATAGAGTTGGATATAAATAATCTTTAACAAAAATTTGCTTTACAATAAAATGTTTGAAAAACCGAAATTAAACTAAATTAAGACTAACACTTTAGTAGAGGAAAAAGGAGAAGACATAAAAGTCACTAAAGTTTTGAGAGTCGTTTTTAGTCGTCATAATAATAACAATAACATTAATAATAATAATACTAATATTACTAAATTTGCTTATATGCAAGCGCTTAATTAAGGTAACAGTTTTTTGGTTTCTTGCTTATATCTCGAAAACAGTTACTCCTATCAATTTTTGAATTTTTACTAAAATTAAAGCTGATAAAATTTCCTACAAAATAGTAATTTGCATTTTTAATGTAGGACTAACCATAAGCGAGATATAAGTTTGAAAATAATTAATATTTAAAAAAAAAGTGCTTTAACAGAAAATGTCTTGTGATTTAAAATACACTTAATTTAATGGGTCCAATACATTATTAGAAAAAAAAAGAGGAGGCATAAAAGTCACTGAAGTTTTCAGAGGCGATTTTAAATGCTGCATTTTCGTCTTTGTCTCAAACATTGAAAACTGAATTACATTTTTGTTCAGTAACAGTCACAGTTTTCTTATTGGTTTTTTGCTTATATCTCAAAAACAGTTACCCCTATAAAAATAAAAATAAATAAAATGTTTGAAAAACCGAAATTAAACTAAATTAATTAAGACTAACACTTTAGTAGAGGAAAAAGGAGAAGACATAAAAGTCACCAAAGTCTTGAGAGTCGTTTTTAGTCGTCATATTAATAACAATAACATTAATAATAATAATACTAATATTACTAAATTTGCTTATATGCAAGCGCTTAATTAAGGTAACAGTTTTTTGGTTTCTTGCTTATATCTCGAAAACAGTTACTCCTATCAATTTTTAAATTTTTACTAAAATTAAAGCTGATAAAATTTCCTACAAAATAGTAATTTGCATTTTTCATGTAGGACTAACCATAAGCGAGATATAAGTTTGAAAATAATTAATATTTTAAAAAAAAAGTGCTTTAACAGAAAATGTCTTGTGATTTAAAATACACTAAATTTATTGGGTCCAATACTTTATTAGAAGAAAAAAGAGGTGACATAAAAGTCACTGAAGTCTTCAGAGTCGTTTTTAAATGCTGCATTTTCGTCTTCGTCTCAAACATTGAAAACTGAATTACATTTTTGTTCAGTAACTGTAACAGTTTTCACTTTGGTTTTTTGCTTATATCTCGAAAACACCAAAATAGTTATTTACATTTTTCTTGTAGGACCAAGCATAACCAAGTTATAGAGTTGGATATAAATAATATTAAACAAAAATTTGCTTTAAAATAAAATGTTTGAAAAACCGAAATTAAACGAAATTAATTGTGTCTAACACTTTAGTAGAGGAAAAAGGAGAAGACTTAAAAGTCACTAACGTCTTAAGAATCGTCTTTAATTGTCATATTAATAAAAATAACATTAATAATAACAATACTATTAGTACATTTGCTTATATGCAAGCGCTTAATTAAGGTAACAGTTTTTTTTTGTTTGCTTATATCTCGAAAACAGTTACTCCTATCAATTTTTACCTTTTCACCAAAATTAAAGCTGATAAAATTTCCTTCAAAATCGTTATTTGCATTTTTCATGTAGAACTAACCATAAGCAAGATATAAGTTTGAAAATAATTAATAATTAAAAAAAATGTGTTTTAACAGAAAATGTCTTGTGATTTAAAATACACTTAATTTATTGTGTCCGATACTTAATTAGAAGAAAAAGGAGGTGACAGTAAATGCTGCATTTTCGTCTTCGTCTCAAACATTAAATACTGAATTACATTTTTGTTTAGTAACTGTTACAGTTTTCACTTTGGTTTTTTGCTTATATCTCGAAAACAGTTACTCCTATCAATTTTTATATTTCTTTCAAAATTAAAGCTGATAAATTTTTTTACAAAATAATTTTTTGCATTTTTTTTTGTAGGACCAACCATAAGCGAGTTATAGAGTTGGATATAAATAATCTTTAACAAAAATTTGATATAAAATAAAATGTTTGAAAAACTAAAATTAAACTAAATTAATTGTGTCTAACACTTTAGTGGAGGAAAAAGGAAGAAGACATAAAAGTCCCCAAAGTTTTGAGAGTCGTTTTTAGATGTCATATTAATAACAATAACATTAATAATAATAATACTAATAGTACTAAATTTGCTTATATGCAAGCGCTTAATTAAGGTAACAGTTTCTTGCTTATATCTCGAAAACAGTTACTCCTATTAATTTTTAACTTTTTACTAAAGTTAAAGCTGATAAAATTTCCTACAAAATAGTTATTTGCATTTTTCATGTAGGACTAACCATAAGCGAGATATAAGTTTGAAAATAATTAATATTTAAAAAAAAAGTGCTTTAACAGAAAATGTTTTGTGATTTAAAATACACTTAATTTATTAGGTCCAATACTTTATTAGAAGAAAAAGGAGGTGACATATAAGTCACTGAAGTCTTCATAGTCGATTTTAAATGCTGCATTTTCGTCTTCGTCTCAAACATTAATTACTGAATTACATTTTTGTTTAGTAGCTGTTACAGTTTTCACTTTGGTTTTTTGCTTATATCTCGAAAACAGTTACTCCTATCAATTTTTATTTTTCTTTCAAAATTAAAGCTGATAAAATTTCCTACAAAATAGTTATTTGCATTTTTCTTGTAGGACCAACCATAAGCGAGTTATTGCGTTGGATATAAATAATATTTAACAAAAACTTGCTTTAATAAAATGTTTGAAAAACTAAAATTATACTAAATTAATTGTGTCTAACACTTTAGTGGAGGAAAAAGGAGAAGACATAAAAGTCACTAAAGGTTTCAGAGTCGTCTTTAGTCGTCATATTAATAACAATAACATTAATAATAATAATACTAATAGTACTAAATTTGCTTACATGCAAACGCTTAATTAAGGTAACAGTTTTTTGGTTTCTTGCTTATATCTCGAAAACAGTAACTTATGTCAATTTTCATCTTTTTACTAAAATTAAAGCTGATAAAATATCCTACAAAATAGTTATTTGCATTTTTCATGTAGGACTAACCATAAGCGAGATATATGATTGAAAATAATTAATATTTAAAAAAAATTGCTTTAACAGAAAATGTCTTGTGATTTAAAATATACTTAATTTATTGGGTTCAATACTTTATTAGAGGAAAAAGGAGGTGACATAAAAGTTGCTGAAGTCTTCAGAGTCGTTTTAAAATGCTGCATTTCGTCTTCGTCTCAAACATTGAAAACTGAATTACATTTTTGTTCAGTAACTGTAACAGTTTTCACTTTGGTTTTTTGCTTATATCTTGAAAACAATTACTCCTATCAATTTTCATCTTTTTTTCAAAATTAAAGCTGATAAAATTTTCTACAAAATCGTTATTTGCATTTTTCTTGTAGGACCAACCATAAGCGAGTAATAGAGTTGGATATAAATAATATTTAACAAAAATTTGCTTTAAAACAAAATGTTTGAAAAACCGATATTAAACTAAATTAATTGGGTCTAACACTTTAGCATAGGAAAAAGGAGAAGACATAAAAGTCACCAAAGTCTTCAGATTCGTTTTTAGTCGTCATTTTAATAACAATAACATTAATAATAATAATACTAATAGTACTAAATTTGCTTATATGCAAGCGTTTTATTAAGGTAATAGTGTTTTGGTTTCTTGCTTATATCTCGAAAACAGTTACTCCTATCAATTTTTATCTTTTCACTAAAATTAAAGCTGATAAAATTTCCTACAAAACAGTTATTTGCATTTCTTTTGTAAGACCAACCATAAGCGAGTTATAGAGTTGGATATAAATAATCTTCAACAAAAATTTGCTTTAAAATAAAATGTTTGAAATACTGAAACTAAAGTAAATTAATTGTGTCTAACACTTTAGTAGAGGAAAAAGAAGAAGACATAAAAGTCACTATAGGTTTCAGAGTCGTCTTTAATCGTCATATTAATAACAATATCATTAATAATAATAATACTAATAGTACTAAATTTGCTTATATGCAAACGCTTAATTAAGTTAACAGTTTTTTGGTTTGTTGCTTATATCTCGAAAACAGTTACTCCTATCAATTTTTACCTTTTTACTAAAATTAAAGCTGATAAAATTTCCTACAAAATAGTTATTTGCATTTTTCATGTAGGACTAACCATAAGCGAGATATAAGTTTGTAAATAATTAATATTTAAAAAAAAAGTGCTCTAACAGAAAATGTCTTGTGATTTAAAATACACTTAATTTAATGGGTCCAATACTTTATTAGAAGAAAAGGAGGTGACATAAAAGTCACTGAGGTCTTCAGAGTCGATTTTAAATGCTGCATTTTCGTCTTTGTCTCAAACATTGAAAACTGAATTATATTTTTGTTCAGTAACAGTTACAGTTTTCTTATTGGTTTTTTGCTTATATCTCGAAAACAGTTACTCCTATCAATTTTTATCTTTCTTTCAAAGTTAAAGCTGATAAAATTTCCTACAAATAGTTATTTGCATTTTTCTTGTAGGACCAACCATAAGCGAGTTATAGAGTTGGATATAAATAATCTTTAACAAAAATTTGCTTTAAAATAAAATGTTTGAAAATCCAAAATTAAACTAAATTAATTAAGACTAACACTTTAGTAGAGGAAAAAGGAGAATACATAAAAGTCACCAAAGTCTTGAGAGTCGTTTTTAGTCGTCATATTAATGACAATAACATTAATAATAATAATACTAATATTACTAAATTTGCTTATATGCAAGCGCTTAATTAAGGTAACAGTTTTTTGGTTTCTTGCTTATATCTCGAAAACAGTTACTCCTATCAATTTTTATCTTTCTACTAAAATTAAAACTGATAAAATTTTCTACAAAATAGTAGTTTGCATTTTTCATGAAGGACTAACCATAAGCGAGATATAAGTTTGAAAATAATTAATATTTGAAAAAAAAGTGCTTTAACAGAAAATGTCTTGTGATTTAAAATACTCTTAATTTATTGGGTCCAATACTTTATTAGAAGAAAAAGGAGGTGACATAAAAGTCACTGAAGTTTTCAGAGTCGATTTTAAATGCTGCATTTTCGTCTTCGTCTCAAACATTGAAAACTGAATTACATTTTTGTTCAGTAACAGTTACAGTTTTCTTATTGGTTTTTTGCTTATATCTCAAAAACTGTTACTCCTATCAATTTTTATCTTTCTTTCAAAATTAAAGCTGATAAAATTTCCTTCAAAATCGTTATTTGCATTTTTCTTGTAGGACCAACCATAAGCGAGTTATGGAGTTGGATATAAATAATATTTAACAAAAATTTGCTTTAAAATAAAATGTTTGAAAAACTGAAATTAAACTAATTTAATTGTGTCTAACACTTTAGTAGAGGAAAAAGAAAAAGACATAAAAGTCACTAAAGGTTTCAGAGTCGTCTTTAGTCGTCATATTAATAACAATAACATTAATAATAATAATACTAATAGTACTAAATTTGCTTATATGCAAACGCTTAATTAAGGTAACAGTGTTTTGGTTTCTTGCTTATATCTCAAAAACAGTTACTCCTTTCAATTTTTATCTTTTTATTAAAATTAAAGCTGATAAAATTTCCTACAAAATAGTTATTTGCATTTCTTTTGTAAGACCAACCATAAGCGAGTTATAAAGTTGGATATAAATAATCTTCAACAAAAATTTGCTTTAAAACAAAATGTTTGAAAAACCGAAATTAAACTAAATTGAGTCTAACACTTTAGTGTAGGAAAAAGGAGAAGACATAAAAGTCACCAAAGTTTTTAGAGTCTTTTTTAGTCGTCATTTTAATAACAATAACATTAATAATAATAATACTAATAGTACTAAATTTGCTTATAAGCAAGCGCTTTATTAAGGTAACAGTTTTTTGGTTTTTTGGTTATATCAATTTTTATCTTTTTACTAAAATTAAAGCTGATAAAATTTCCTACAAAATAGTTATTTGCATTTTTCATGTAGGACTAACCATAAGCGAGATATAAGTGTGTAAATAATTAATATTTAAAAAAAAAGTGCTCTAACAGAAAATGTCTTGTGATTTAAAATACACTTAATTTAATGGGTCCAATACTTTATTAGAAGAAAAAGGAGGTGACATAAAAGTCACTGAGGTCTTCAGAGTCGATTTTAAATGCTGCATTTTCGTCTTTGTCTCAAACATTGAAAACTGAATTATATTTTTGTTCAGTAACAGTTACAGTTTTCTTATTGGTTTTTTGCTTATATCTCGAAAACAGTTACTCCTATCAATTTTTATCTTTCTTTCAAAGTTAAAGCTGATAAAATTTCCTACAAACAGTTATTTGCATTTTTCTTGTAGGACCAACCATAAGCGAGTTATAGAGTTGGATATAAATAATCTTTAACAAAAATTTGCTTTAAAATAAAATATTTGAAAATCCAAAATTAAACTAAATTAATTAAGACTAACACTTTAGTAGAGGAAAAAGGAGAATACATAAAAGTCACCAAAGTCTTGAGAGTCGTTTTTAGTCGTCATATTAATGACAATAACATTAATAATAATAATACTAATATTACTAAATTTGCTTATATGCAAGCGCTTAATTAAGGTAACAGTTTTTTGGTTTCTTGCTTATATCTCGAAAACAGTTACTCCTATCAATTTTTATCTTTCTACTAAAATTAAAGGTGATAAAATTTCCTACAAAATAGTAGTTTGCATTTTTCATGAGGGACTAACCATAAGCGAGATATAAGTTTGAAAATAATTAATATTTGAAAAAAAAGTGCTTTAACAGAAAATGTCTTGGGATTTAAAATACTCTTAATTTATTGGGTCCAATACTTTATTAGAAGAAAAAGGAGGTGACATAAAAGTCACTGAAGTTTTCAGAGTCGATTTTAAACTGAATTACATTTTTGTTCAGTAACAGTTACAGTTTTCTTATTAACTCTTATAGAGTTGGATATAAATAATCTTTAACAAAAATTTGCTTTAAAATAAAATGTTTGAAAAACCGAAATTCAACTAAATTAATTGTGTCCAACACTTTAGTAGAGGAAAAAGGAGGAGACATAAAAGTCACTAAAGTCTTCAGAATCGTCTTTAGTCGATTAGCATAGAAATGAGAAAACGCTCATGATAACACAAAATAAGCATCATTTTTGCTTAGAAAAACTAAGCTTTAATTTAGAAAGAAATTCATTATTATAAGTATTATTATCATTATTATTATTATTATTATCATTATTATTATTATTATTATTATTATTATTAACTTTTGTATAGTAAATGTTTTTATACCAGTTTTAAAATGAGTTATTAATTTTAGACAATTTCTTGCCTAAAAACACAGATCACAGATGATCTCTTGCATAGAAATGAGAAAACGCTCAGATAACACAAAATAAGCATCTTTTTTGCTTAGAAAAACTAAGCTTTAATTTAGAAAGAAATTCATTATTATAAGTATTATTATCATTATTATTATTATTATTAATATTATTATTATTATTATTATTATTATTATTAACTTTTGTATAGTAAATGTTTTTATACCAGTTTTAAAATGAGTTATTAATTTTAGACAATTTCTTGCCTAAAAACACAGATCACAGATGATCTCTTGCATAGAAATGAGAAAACGCTCATATAACACACAAAATAAGCTTCATTTTTGCTTAGAAAACTAAGCTTACTTTTATTACTATTATTATTTTTATTATTATTATTATTATTATTGTTATTATTATTATTATTATTAAAAACTTATATTAAACAGACAGAAAACGTCGTATTCTGACACAAAAAAACAAATTACGTTATAGACTTGACGAGTACGGCGTATCTCGGACTCTTATAGGACTCTTATAGGGTCAAAAAGTATATGTTTGGATTAAAACAAATTATTTTTGTTGAGTCTCAGTCAGAATTGTTTATCAGTTCAAACAAAAACGGCTTATTTTAGACGATTTTTACTTTAAACAAAAAAACTTACATCGAACAGACTAAAAACGTATTAATCTGGCATAAAAGAGCAATTTATGTATCACTTTGGATAAAGGCAGCTAATCCTATTCGTTTCATTGCTTAAAATAGACAAAATTGTTAATAAATCTAACAAAAACGCTGTATTCTAGCACAAAATACAAATTACATTATATTTTCGACGAGAATAGCTTATTTGGAATGATTCAATGCTTCCAAACGAGTAAATTTTTATTAAACAAATGCCAAACATCATGTTTTGTCCTATAAAAACATTTTATATTGCAGTTTGTATTAAAACAAAATATTTTCGTTGATTCTTTGTTAGATGCAGCAAACCTAACATTAAAGAATCTGAAAACTTTGTATTTGGACACAAACCACCGAGTTTTGTATCAGTTTAGACAAAAACGGTTGATTTTCGACAATATTTTGCTTTGAAGAAGAAAACTTATATCAAACTGACTAAAAACGTCTTATTTTAGCACAAAACAAAAGATTTGCGTTATAGTCTTAACGAGAGCTGTTAATTTCAAACGGTTCTATGCTTTGAAACGAGTAAACTTTCACTGTACAGAGGAAAAACATCTTATTTCGCCTTTTAAAAACGATTCATGCCACAGTTTGGATAAAAACCAATTATTTTCGTTAATTCATTGTTACAAACATGAAACCTTACATCAAAGTAACTGAAAACCCCTTATTCAGGCACAGAAATTAGAATTACGTTTCAGTCTGGACAAAAACTGCTTACTTTAGACGATCCTTTGTTTTGAATACAAAAACTTACATTAAAAAAATTAAAAACGTCTTATTCTGGCTGAAACTGCAAATTATATATTACTCTAGATAAAAGCAATTTATCCTGATTACTCCTTTACTTAGAATAGAGTAAACTTGTATAAAAATTAATGAAAACTTTAAATTTCGTCTCAAAGAAATAATTTACGTTATAGTTTGGACCAGCACTGTTTATTTCAAACGATTTTATGATTCAAAACTAATGAACTTTTATGGGGCAGATGCAAAACCACATATTACCATATAAAGCGTTGTTTTAAAGCAAATTATTACCTTTTGCAACAAGAAATTTCACGAAAAAGAAACTGAAAACTTCGTATCCATGCACAAATATCGAATTACGTATCAGTTTAGGCAAATACAGCTTATTTTAAACGATTCCTTGCTATAAACAAGAAAAATTTTATCAAAAATATTGAAAACATCTTATTCTTGAAAATAAGAGCAAATTATGTATCAGTTTTAACAAAAGCGGATTACTCTGTTTGATTCTATGCTTAGAGTAGAGTAAACTACTATAAAACGTAATGAAAACTCTATATTCAAGCTCAAAAGAACAAATTACGTTATAGTTTTGAATAAAAAAAAATATTTCGGACGATTACATACTTCGAAGTAAGCAAACTTTAATTGAACAAGTGCAAAAGCTAATACTTTGCTTTAAAATAACGATTTATGTGGTAATATGGTATTTTGCATCTGTCCTATAAAAGTTTACTCGTTTCGCTCCATTGAATCATTCGAAATAAATTATTTTGACACAACAACTAAAATAATTTGTTTTTGTTTAAACTGTAACATAAGTCGCTTTTATAAAACGAACTAAGACGTTTGGCATCTGTTTAGTGAAAGTTTTCTCGTTTGGGGGCATCACTTTAAAGATTTGCGTTATAGTCTTGACGAGAACTGTTAATTTCAAACAATTCTATGCTTTGAAACCAGTATACTTTCACTGAACAGAGGCAAAACGTCTGATTTCGACTTTAAAAAACGATTTATGTCACAGTTTGGATTAAAACCAATGATTGTCGTGTATTCATTGTTACAAACAAGAAACCTTACATCAAAAAAACTGAAAACCTTTTATTCAGGCCCAGAAAATTAAATTACGTTTCAGTCTGGACACAAATTGCTTATTTTAGACGATTCTTTCTTTTGAACACGAAAACTTACATTAAAAAGATTAAAAACGTCTTATTCTGGCTCAAAACTGCAAATTATGTATTACTTTGGGTAAAAGCAGTTTATCCTGATTACTCCTTTGCTTAGAATAGGGCAAACTTGTATAAAACTTAATGAAAACTTTAAATTTCGTCTCAAAGAAATAATTTACGTTATAGATTTGACCAGAACTGTTAGTTTCATACGATTTTATGCCCCCAAACGAGAAAACTTTCACTAAACAGATGCCAAACGTCTTAGTTCGTTTTATAAAAACGACATGTTACAGTTTAAACAAAAAAATTATTTTCGTTGTGTCAAAATAATTTATTTCGAATGATTCAATGGAGCGAAACGAGTAAACTTTTATAGGACAGATGCAAAATACCATATTACCACATAAATCGTTATTTTAAAGCAAAGTATTAGCTTTTGCACTTGTTCAATTAAAGTTTGCTTACTTCGAAGTATGTAGTCGTCCGAAATAATTTTTTTTTGTCAAAACTACAACGTAATTTGTTCTTTTGGGCTTGAATATAGAGTTTTCATTACGTTTTATAGTAGTTTACTCTACTCTAAGCATAGAATCAAACAGAGTAATCCGCTTTTGTTAAAACTGATACATAATTTGCTCTTATTTTCGAGAATAAGACATTTTCAATATGTTTGATAAAATTTTTCTTGTTTATAGCAAGGAATCGTTTAAAATAAGCTGTATTTGCCTAAACTGATACGTAAATTGATATTTGTGCATGGATACGATGTTTTCAGTTTCTTTGACGTGAAATTTCTTGTTGCAAAAGGTAATAATTTGCTTTAAAACAACGCTTTATATGGTAATATGAGGTTTTGCATCTGCCCCATAAAAGTTCATTAGTTTCGAATCATAAAATCGTTTGAAATAAACAGTGCTGGTCAAAACTATAACGTAAATTATTTCTTTGAGAGGAAATTTAAAGTTTTCGTTAAGTTTTATACAAGTTTACTCTATTCTAAGTAAAGGAGTAATCAGGATAAATTGCTTTTATCTAGAGTAATATATAATTTGCAGTTTTCAGCCAGAATAAGACGTTTTTAATCTTTTTAATGTAAGTTTTTGTATTCAAAACAAAGGATCGTCTAAAGTAAGCAGTTTTTGTCCAGACTGAAACGTGATTCGAATTTCTGTGCCTGAATAAGGGGTTTTCAGTTACTTTGATGTAAGGTTTCATGTTTGTAACAATGAATTAACGAAAATAATTGGTTTTTATCCAAACTGTGGCATGAATCGTTTTTAAAAGGCGAAGTAAGATGTTTTTCCTCTGTACAGTGAAAGTTTACTCGTTTCAAAGCATAGAACCGTTTGAAATTAACAGCTCTCGTTAAGACTATAACGCAAATCTTTTGTTTTGTGCTAAAATAAGACGTTTTTAGTCAGTTTGATATAAGTTTTTTTGTTCAAAGCAAAATATTGTCGAAAATCAACCGTCTTTGTCTAAACTGATACAAAATTTGGTGGTTTGTGTCCGAATGCAAAGTTTTCAGATTCTTTAATGTTAGGTTTGCTGCTTCTAACAAAGAATCAACGAAAATATTTTGTTTTAATACAAACTGCAATATAAAATGTCTTTATAGGTCAAAACATGATGTTTGGCGTCTGTTTAATAAAAATTTACTCGTTTGGAAGCATAGAATCATTCCAAATAAGCTATTCTCGTCGAAACTATAATGTAATTAGTATTTTGTGATAGAATACAGCGTTTTTGTTTGATTTATTAACAATTTTGTCTATTTTAAGCAATGAAACGAATAGGATTAGCTGCCTTTATCCAAAGTGATACATAAATTGCTCTTTTATGCCAAATTAATACGTTTTTAGTCTGTTCGATGTAAGTTTTCATGTTCAAAGCAAAAGATCGTCTAAAATAAGCCGTTTTTGTTTGAACTGATGAACAATTCAGACTGAGAGTCAACAAAAATAATTTGTTTTAATCCAAACTGATACTTTTTGACCCTATAAGAGTCCTATAAGAGTCCGAGATACGCCGTTCTCGTAAAGTCTATAACGTAATTCGTTTTTTTGTGTCAGAATACGACGTTTTCTGTCTGTTTAATATGTTTTTATTATTAATAATAATAATAATAATAATAATAATAATAATAATAATAATAATAATAATAATAATAATAATAATAATAATAATAATAATAATAATAATAATAAAAATAATAATAATAGTAATAAAAGTAAGCTTAGTTTTCTAAGCAAAAATGAAGCTTATTTTGTGTGTCATATGAGCGTTTTCTCATTTCTATGCAAGAGATCATCTGTGATCTGTGCTTTTAGGCAAGAAATTGAATAAAATTAATAACTCATTTTAAAACTGGTATAAAAACATTTACTATACAAAAGTTAATAATAATAATAATAATAATAATAATAATAATAATAATAATAATAATAATAATAATAATAATAATAATAATGATAATAATACTTATAATAATGAATTTTCACTGAAGTTTTTAGAGTCGTTTGTAAATGCTGCATTTTCGTCTTCGACGACAGTTACTGAACAAAAATGTAATTCAGTTTTCAATGTTTGAGAGGAAGACGAAAATGCAGCATTTACTGTCACCTCCTTTTTCTTCTAATTAAGTATTGGACCCATAAAATTAAGTGTATTTTAAATCACAAAACATTTTCTGTTAAAACACATTTTTTTTTAATTATTAATTATTTTCAAACTCTATCTCGCTTATGGTTAGTTCTACATAAAAAATGCAAATAACTATTTTGTAGGAAATTTTATCACCTTTAATTTTGGTGAAAAGGTAAAAATGATAGGAGTAACTGTTTTCGAGATATAAGCAAAAAACAAAAAAACTGTTACCTTAATTAAGAGCTTGCATATAAGCAAATTTAGTACTACTAGTATTGTTATTATAAATGTTATTGTTATTAATATGACGACTAAAGACAACTCTAAGACTTTAGTGACTTTTATGTCTCCTCCTTTTTCCTCTACTAGAGTGTTAGTCACAATTAATTTAGTTTAATTTCAGTTTTTCAAACATTTTATTTTAAAGCAAATTTTTGTTATACATTATTTATATCCAACTCTGTAACTCGCTTATGATGGTTGGTTCTACAAAAAAATGCAAATAACTATTTTGTAGGAAATTTTATCAGCTTTAGTTTTGAAAAAAAGATAAAAATTGCTTGGAGTAACTGATAAAATTTTGTAGGAAATTTTATCAGCTTTAGTTTTGAAAAAAAGATAAAAATTGCTTGGAGTAACTGATAAAATTTCCTACAAAATAGTAATTTGCATTTTTCATGTAGGACTAACCATAAGCGAGTTATAAGTTTGAAAATAATTAAAATTTAAAAAAAAAGTGCTTTAACAGAAAATGTCTTGTGATTTAAAATACACTTAATTTGGTGGGTCCAATACTTTATTAGAAGAAAAAGGAAGAGACATAAAAGTCACTGAAGTCTTCAGAGTCGATTTTAAATGCTGCATTTTCGTCTTTGTCTCAAACATTGAAAACTGAATTACATTTTTGTTCAGTAACAGTTACAGTTTTCTTATTGGTTTTTTGCTTATATCTCGAAAACAGTTACTCCTATCAATTTTTATCTTTCTTTCAAAATTAAAGCTGATAAAATTTCCTACAAAATAGTTATTTGCATTTTTCATGTAGGACTAACCATAAGCGAGATATAAGTTTGAAAATAATTAATATTTAAAAAAAAATGTGCTTTAACAAAAAATGTCTTGTGATTTAAAATCACGCTTATGGTTAGTCCTACATGAGAAATGCAAGTAACTATTTTGTAGGAAATTTTATCAGCTTTAATTTTTGTAAAATGATAAAAATTGATAGGAGTAACTGTTTTCGAGATATAAGCAAGAAACCAAAAAACTGTTACTTTAATTAAGGGCTTGCATATAAGCAAATTTAGTACTAAAAGCAACTCCAAAGACTTTGGTGATTTTTATGTCACCTCCTTTTTCTTCTAATAAAGTATTGGACCCATTAAATTAAGTGTATTTTAAATCACAAGACATTTTCTGTTAAAGCACTTTTTCTTTAATTATTAATTATTTTCAAACTTATATCTCGCTTATGGTTAGTTCTACATAAAAAATGCAAATAACTATTTTGTAGGAAATTTTATCAGCTTTAATTTTAGTGAAAAGATAAAAATTGATAGGAGTAACTGTTCTCGAGATATAAGCAAAAAACCAAAACACTGTTACCTTAATTAAGCGTTTGCATATAAGCAAATTTAGTACTTTTAGTATTATTATTATTAATGTTATTGTTATTAATATGACGACTACAGACAACTCTAAAACCTTTAGTGACTTCTATGTTTTTTTCTTTTTCCTCTACTAAAGTGTTAGACACAATTAAATTAGTTTAATTTCGGTTTTCTCTATAACTCGTTTATGTTTGGTCCTACAAGAAAAATGTAAAAACTATTTTGTTGGAAATTTTATCAGCTTTAATTTTGGAAGAAAGATAAAATTTGATAGGAGTAACTGTTTTCGAGATATAAGCAAAAAACCAATGAGAAAACTGTAACTGTTACTGAACAAAAATGTAATTGAGTTTTCAATGTTTGAGACGAAGACGAAAATGCAGCATTTAAAAACGACTCTGAAGACTTCAGTGACTTTTATGTCACCTCCTTTTTCTTCTAATAAAGTATAGGACCCAATAAATTAAGTGTATTTTAAATCACAAGTCATTTTCTGTTAAAGCACTTTTTTTAAATATTTATTATTTTCAAACTTATATCTCGCTTATGGTTAGTCCTACATGAAAAATGCAAATAACCATTTTGTAGGAAATTTTATCAGCTTAAATTTTAGTAAAAAGATAAAAATTAATAGGAGTAACTGTTTTCGAGATGTAATCAAGAAACCAAAAAACTGTTACCTTAATTAAGCGTTTGCATATAAGCAAATTTTGTACTATTAGTATTATTATTATTAATGTTGTTGTTATTAATATGACAATTAAAAACGACTCTGAAGACTTTGGTGACTTTTACGTCTCCTCCTTTTTTCTCTACTAAAGTGTTAGACCCAATTAATTTAGTTTAATTTCGGTTTTTCAAACATTTTATTTTAAAGCAAATTTTTCTTAAAGATTATTTATATCCAACTCTATAACTCGCTTATGGTTGGTCCTACAAAATAAATTCTAAAAACTATTTTGTAGGAAATTTTATCAGCTATAATTTTGAAGAAAAGATAAAAATTTATAGGAGTAACTGTGTTCGAGATATAAGCAAAAAACCAAAGTGAAAACTGTAACCGTTACTGAACAAAAATGTAATTCAGTTTTCAATGTTTGAGACGAAGACGAAAATGCAGCATTTAAAAACGACTCTGAAGACTTCAGTGACTTTTAAGTCACCTCCTTTTTTTTCTAATAAAGTATTGGACCCAATAAATTAAGTGTATTTTAAATCACAAGACATTTTCTGTTAAAGCACTTTTTTTTTAAATATTAATTATTTTTAAACTTACATCTCGCTTATGGTTAGTCCTACATGAAAAATGCAAATAACTATTTTGTTGGTAAATAAAAATTGATAGGAGTAATTGCTTTCGAGATATAAGCAAGAAACCAAAAAACTGTTAACTTAATTAAGCGTTTGCATATAAGCAAATTTAGTACTATTAGTATTATTATTATTAATGTTATTGTTATTAATATGACGATTAAAGACGACTCTGAAACCTTTAGTGACTTTTATGTCTTCTTCTTTTTCCTCTACTAAAGTGTTAGACACAATTAATTTAGTTTTTTTTCACTATTTCAAACATTTTATTTTAAAGCAAATTTTTGTTAAATATTATTTATATCCATCTCTATAACTCGCTTATGCTTGGTCCTACAAGAAAAATGCAAATAACTATTTTGTAGGAAGTTTTATCAGCGTTAATTTTAGTAAAAAGATAAAAATTGATAGGAGTAACTGTTTTCGAGATATAAGCAAGAAACCAAAAAACTGTTACCTTAATAAAGCGCTTGCATATAAGCAAATTTAGTACTATTAGTATTATTATCATTAATGTTATTGTTATTAATATGACGACTAAAAACGACTCTGAAGACTTTGGTGACTTTTATGTCTTCTCCTTTTTTCTCTACTAAAGTGTTAGACTCAATTAATTTAGTTTAATTTCGGTTTTTCAAACATTTTATTTTAAAGCAAATTTTTGTTAAAGATTATTTATATCCAACTCTATAACTCGCTTATGGTTGGTCTTACAAAAGAAATGCAAATAACTATTTTGTAGGAAATTTTATCAGCTTTAATTTTAGTAAAAAATAAAAATTGATAGGAGTAACTGTTTTCGAGATATAAGCAAGAAACCAAAACACTGTTACGTTAATAAAGCGCTTGCATATAAGCAAATTTAGTACTATTAGTATTATTATTATTAATGTTATTGTTGTAAATCTGACTTTTCCTTTTTCCTCTACTAAAGTGTTAGACCCAATTAATTTAGTTTAATTTCGGTTTTTCAAACATTTCATTTTAAAACTAATTTTTGTTAAAGATTATTTATATCCAACTCTATAACTCGCTTATGGTTAGTCCTACAAAAAAATGCAAATAACTATTTTGTAAAAAATCAGTTTTAATTTTGAAAAAAAGATAAAAATTGATAGGAGTAACTGTTTTCGAGATATAAGCAAGAAACCAAAAAACTGTTACCTTAATAAAGCGCTTGCATATAAGCAAATTTAGTACTATTAGTATTATTATTATTAATGTTATTGTTATTAATATGACGACTAAAAACGACTCTGAAGACTTTGGTGACTTTTTTGTCTTCTCCTTTTTCCTCTACTAAAGTATTAGACCCAATTAATTTAAGTTTAATATCGGTTTATCAAACATTTCATTTTAAAACAAATTTTTGTTAAAGACTATTTATATCCAACTCTATAACTCGCTTACGGTTGGTTCTACAAAAATATAAACTAAATTAATTGGGTCTAACACTTTAGTAGAGGAAAAAGGAGGAGACGTAAAAGTCACCAAAGTCATCAAAGTCGTTTTTAGTCGTCATATTAATAACAATAACATTAATTATAATAATACTAATAGTACTAAATTTGCTTATATGCAAACGCTTAATTAAGGTAACAGTTTTTTGGTTTCTTGCTTATATCTCGAAAACAGTTACTCCTATCAATTTTTATCTTTTTTTCAAAATTAAAACTGATAAAATTTTCTACAAAATAGTTATTTGCATTTTTTTGTAGGACTAACGATAAGCGAGTTATAGAGTTGGATATAAATAATCTTTAACAAAAATTTGCTTTAAAATAAAATGTTTGAAAAACCGATATTAAAATAAATTAATTGGGTCTAACACTTTAGTAGAGGAAAAAGGAGAAGACATAAAGTCACCAAAGTCTTCAAAGTTGTTTTTAGTACTAAATTTGCTTATATGCAAGCGCTTAGTTAAGGTAACAGTGTTTTGGTTTCTTGCTTATATCTCAAAAACAGTTACTCCTATCAATTTTTATCTTTTTACTAAAATTAAAGCTGATAAAATTTCCTACAAAACTGTTATTTGCATTTTTCATGTAGGACTAACCATAAGCGAGATATAAGTTTGAAAATAATTAATATTTAAAAAAAAGTGCTTTAACAGAAAATGCCTTGTGATTTAAAATACACTTAATTTATTGGGTCCAATACTTTACTAGAAGAAAAAGGAGGTGACATAAAAGACACTGAGGTCTTCAAAGTCGTTTTTAAATGCTGCATTTTCGTCTTCGTCTCAAACATTGAAAACTGAATTACATTTTTGTTCAGTAACTGTTACAGTTTTCACTTTGGTTTTTTGCTTATATCTCGAAAACAGTTACTCCTATAAATTTTTATCTTTCCTTCAAAATTAAAGCTGATAAAATTTCCTACAAAATAGTTTTTGGGATTTTTTTTTGTAGAACCAACCATAAGCGAGTTATAGAGTTGGATATAAATAATCTTTAACAAAAATTTGCTTTAAAATAAAATGTTTGAAAAACCAAAATTAAACTAAATTAATTGAGTCTAACACTTTGGTATAGGAAAAAGGAGAAGACATAAAAAACACCAAAGTCTTCAGAGCCGTTTTTAGTCGTCATATTAATAACAATAACATTAATAATAATAATACTAATAGTACTAAATTTGCTTATATGCAAGCGTTTTATTAAGGTAACAGTTTTTTGGTTTCTTGCTTATATCTCGAAAACAGTTACTCCTATCAATTTTTATCTTTTTACTAAAATTAAAGCTGATAAAATTTCCTACAAAATAGTTATTTGCATTTCTTTTGTAAGACCAACCCTAAGCGAGATATAGAGTTGAATATAAATAATCTTTAACAAAAATTTGCTTTAAAATAAAATGTTTAAAAAACCGAAATTAAATTAAATTAATTGAGTCTAACACTTTAGGAGAGAAAAAAAAAGACATAAAAGTCACTAAAGGTTTCAGAGTCGTCTTTAATCGTCATATTAATAACAATAACATTAATAATAATAATACTAATAGTACTAAATTTGCTTATATGCAAAAGCTTAATTAAGTTAACAGTTTTTTGGTTTCTTGCTTATATCTTGAAAACAGTTACTCCTATCAATTTTTATCTTTTTACTAAAATTAAAGCTGATAAAATTTCCTACAAAATAGTTTGCATTTTTTTGTAGGACCAACCATAAGCGAGTTATAGAGTTGGATATTAATAATCTTTAACAAAAATTTGCTTTAAAATAAAATGTTTGAAAAACGGATATTAAACTAAATTAATTGGGTCTAACACTTTAGTAGAGGAAAAAGGAGAAGACATAAAAGTCACCAAAATCTTCAGAGTTGTTTTTAGTACTAAATTTGCTTATATGCAAGCGCTAAATTAAGGTAACAGTTTTTTGGTTTCTTGCTTATATCTCGAAAACAGTTACTCCCATCAATTTTTATCTTTTTACTAAAATTAAAACTGATAAAATTTCCTACAAAATAGTAATTTGCATTTTTCATGTGTGACTAACCATAAGCGAGATATAAGTTTGAAAATAATTAATATTTAAAAAAAAAGTGCGTTAACAGAAAATGTCTTGTGATTTAAAATACACTTAATTTATTGGGTCCAATACTTAATTAGAAGAAAAAGGAGGTGACATAAAAATTGCTGAAGTCTTCAGAGCCGTTTTTAAATGCTGCATTTCGTCTTCGTCTCAAACATTGAAAACTGAATTACATTTTTGTTCAGTAACTGTAACAGTTTTCACTTTGGTTTTTTGCTTATATCTCAAAAACAATTACTCTTATCAATTTTCATCTTTTTTTCAAAATTAAAGCTGATAAAATTTCCAACAAAATAGTTATTCACATTTTTCTTGTAGGACCTAGCATAAGCGAGATATAAGTTTGAAAATAATTAATAATTAAAAAAAAATGTGCTTTAACAGAAAATGTCTTGTGATTTAAAATACACTTAATTTATTGGGTCCAATACTTTATTAGAAGAAAAAGGAAGTGACATAAAAGTCACTGAAGTCTTCAGAGTCGATTTTAAATGCTGCATTTTCGTCTTCGTCTCAAACATTGAAAACTGAATTACATTTTTGTTCAGTAACAGTTACAGTTTTCTTATTGGTTTTTTGCTTATATCTCAAAAACAGTTACTTCTATCAATTTTTATCTTTTTTTCAAAATTAAAGCTGATAAAATTTTCTACAAAATAGTTATTCGCATTTTTTTTGTAGGACCAACCATAAGCGAGTTATAAAGTTGGATATAAATAATATTTAACAAAAATTTGCTTTAAAATAAAATGTTTGAAAAACCGAAATTAAACTAAATTAATTGTGTCTAACACTTTAGTAGAGGAAAAAGAAGAAGACATAAAAGTCACCAAAGTCTTCAGAGTTGTTTTTAGTACTAAATTTGCTTATTTACTCCTATCAATTTTTATCTTTTCACTAAAATTAAAGCTGATAAAATTTCCTACAAAATAGTTATTTGCATTTTTCATGTAGGACTAACCATAAGCGAGATATAAGTTTGAAAATAATTAATATTTAAAAAAAAATGTGCTTTAACAAAAAATGTCTTGAGATTTAAAATACACTTCATTTATTGGGTCCAATACTTTATTAGAAGAAAAAGGAGGTGACAGAAAGGTCACTGAAGTTTTTAGAGTCGTTTGTAAATGATGCATTTTCGTCTTCGTCTCAACCATTGAAAACTGAATTACATTTTTGTTCAGTAACTGTAACAGTTTTCACTTTGGTTTTTTGCTTATATCTCGAAAACATTTACTCTTATCAATTTTTATCTTTCTTTCAAAATTAAAGCTGATAAAATTTCCTACAAAATAGTTAAATGCATTTCTTTTGTAGGACATACCGTAAGCGAGTTAAAGAGTTAGATATAAATAATATTTAACAAAAATTTGCTTTAAAATTAAATGTTTGAAAAACTGAAATTTAACTAAATTAATTGTGTCTAACACTTTAGTAGAGGAAAAAGGAAAAGACATAAAAGTCACTAAAGGTTCCAGAGTCGTCTTTAGTCGCCATATTAATAACAATAACATTAATAATAATAATACTAATAGTACTAAATTTGCTTATATGCAAGCCCTTAATTAAGGTAACAGTTTTTTGGTTTCTTGCTTATATCTCGAAAACAGTTACTCCTATCAATTTTTAACTTTTAACTAAAATTAAACCTGATAAAATTTCCTACAAAATAGTTATTTGCATTTTTCATGTAGGACTAACCATAAGCGAGATATAAGTTTAAAAATAATAAATATTTAAAAAAAAAAGTGCTTTAACAGAAAATGTCTTGTGATTTCAAATACACTTAATTTAATGGGTCCAATACTTTATTAGAAGAAAAAGGAGGTGACATAAAAGTCACTGAAGTGTTTAGAGTCGATTTTAAATGCTGCATTTTCGTCTTTGTCTCAAACATTGAAAACTGAATTATATTTTTGTTCAGTAACAGTTACAGTTTTCTTATTGAATTTTTGCTTATATCTCGAAAACTGTTACTCCTATCAATTTTTATCTTTTTTTCAAAATTAATGCTGATAAAATTTCCTACAAAATCGTTATTTGCATTTTTTTTGTAGGACCAACCATAAGCGAGTTATAGAGTTGGATATAAATAATCTTTAACAAAAATTTGCTTTAAAATAAAATGTTTGAAAATCCAAAATTAAACTAAATTAATTAAGACAAACACTTTAGTAGAGGAAAAAGGAGAAGACATAAAAGTCACCAAAATCTTGAGAGTCGTTTTTAGACGTCATATTAATAACAATGACATTAATAATAATAATACTAATAGTACTAAATTTGCTTATATGCAAGCGCCTAATTAAGGTAACAGATTTTTGGTTTCTTGCTTATATCTCGAAAACAGTTACTCCTATCAATTTTTATCTTTTTACTAAAATTAAAGATGATAAAATTCTCTACAAAATAGTTATTTGCATTTTTCATGTAGGACTAACCATAAGCGAGATATAAGTTTGAAAATAATTAATATTTAAAGAAAAAGTGCTTTAACAGAAAATGTCTTGTGATTTAAAATACACTTAATTTATTGGGTCCAATACTTTATTAGAAGAAAAAGGAGGTGACATAAAACTCACCAAAGTCTTCAGAGTTGTTTTTAGTACTAAATTTGCTTATATGCAAGCCCTTAATTAAGGTAACAGTTTTTTGGTTTTTTGCTTATATCTCGAAAACAATTACACCTATCAATTTTTATCTTTTCACTAAAATTAAAGCTGATAAAATTTCCTACAAAATAGTTATTTGCATTTCTTTTGTAAGACCAACCATAAGCGAGTTAAAGAGTTGGATATAAATAATCATTAACAAAAATTTGCTTTAAAATAAAATGTTTAAGAAACCGAAATTAAACTAATTTAATTGTGAAAATAATTTAATTCATTATTTTCAAATTTACATCTCGCTTATGGTTAGTCCTACATGAAAAATGCAAATAACTATTTTGTAGGAAATTTTATCAGCTTTAATTTTAGTGAAAAGATAAAAATTGATAGGAGTAACTGTTTTCGAGATATAAGCAAGAAACCAAAAAAACTGTTACCTTAATTAAGGGCTTGCATATAAGCAAATTTAGTAATAAAAACAACTCTGAAGACTTTGGTGACTTTTATGTCACCTCCTTTTTCCTCTACTAAAGTGTTAGACCCAATTAATTTAGTTTAATTTCGGTTTTTCAAACATTTTATTTTAAAACAAATTTTTGTTAAAGATTATTTATAGTTTGCATATAAGCAAATTTAGTACTATTAGTATTATTATTATTAATGTTATTGTTATTAATATGACGATTAAAGACAATTTTGAAACCTTTAGTGACTTTTATGTCTTTTCCTTTTTCCTCTACTAAAGTGTTAGACACAATTAATTTAGTTTAATTTCAGTATTTCAAACATTTTATTTTTAAGCAAATTTTTGTTAAATATTATTTATATCCATCTCTATAACTCGCTTATGATTGGTCCTACAAGAAAAATGCAAATAACTATTTTGTAGGAAATTTTATCAGCTTTAATTTTAGTAAAAAGAAAAAATTAATAGGAGTAACTGTTTTCGAGATATAAGCAAGAAAGCAAAAAACTGTTACCTTAATAAAGCGCTTGCATATAAGCAAATTTAGTACTATTAGTATTATTATTATTTATGTTATTGTTATTAATATGACGACTAAAAACGACTCTGAAGACTTTTGTGACTTTTATGTCTTCTCCTTTTTCCTATACTAAAGTGTTAGACTCAATTAATTTAGTTTAATTTCGGTTTTTTAAACATTTTATTTTAAAGCAAATTTTTGTTAAAGATTATTTATATCCAACTCTATAACTCGCTTATGGTTGGTCTTACAAAAGAAATGCAAATAACTATTTTGTAGGAAATTTTATCAGCTTTAATTTTAGTGAAAAGATAAAAATTGATAGGTGTAATTGTTTTCGAGATATAAGCAAAAAACCAAAAAACTGTTACCTTAATTAAGGGCTTGCATATAAGCAAATTTAGTACTAAAAACAACTCTGAAGACTTTGGTGAATTTTATGTCACCTCCTTTTTCTTCTAATAAAGTATTGGACCCATTAAATTAAGTGTATTTTAAATCACAAGACATTTTCTGTTAAAGCACTTTTTCTTTAAATATTAATTATTTTCAAACTTATATCTCGCTTATGGTTAGTCCTACATGAAAAATGCAAATAACTATTTTGTAGAGAATTTTATCATCTTTAATTTTAGTAAAAAGATAAAAATTGATAGGAGTAACTGTTTTCGAGATATAAGCAAGAAACCAAAAATCTGTTACCTTAATTAGGCGCTTGCATATAAGCAAATTTAGTACTATTAGTATTATTATTATTAATGTTATTGTTATTAATATGACGACTAAAGACGACTCTGAAACCTTTAGTGACTTTTATGTCTTTTTCTTTTTCCTCTACTAAAGTGTTAGACACAATTAATTTAGTTTAATTTCAGTATTTCAAACATTTTATTTTAAAGCAAATTTTTGTTAAATATTATTTATATCCAACTTTATAACTCGCTTATGGTTGGTCCTACAAAAAAAATGCAAATAACGATTTTGTAGGAAATTTTATCAGCATTAATTTTGACAAAAAGATAAAAATTGATAGGAGTAACAGTTTTCGAGATATAAGCAAAAATTCAATAAGAAAACTGTAACTGTTACTGAACAAAAATATAATTCAGTTTTCAATGTTTGAGACAAAGACGAAAATGCAGCATTTAAAATCGACTCTGAACACTTCAGTGACTTTTATGTCACCTCCTTTTTCTTCTAATAAAGTATTGGACCCATTAAATTAAGTGTATTTTAAATCACAAGACATTTTCTGTTAAAGCACTTTTTTTTTAAATATTTATTATTTTTAAACTTATATCTCGCTTATGGTTAGTCCTACATGAAAAATGCAAATAACTATTTTGTAGGAAATTTTATCAGCTTTAATTTTAGTGATAAGTTAAAAATTGATAGGAGTAACTGTTTTCGAGATATAAGCAAGAAACCAAAAAACTGTTACCTTAATTAAGGGCTTGCATATAAGCAAATTTAGTACTAAAAACAACTCTGAAGACTTTGGTGACTTTTATGTCACCTCCTTTTTCTTCTAATAAAGTATTGGACCCATTAAATTAAGTGTATTTTAAATCACAAGACATTTTCTGTTAAAGCACTTTTTCTTTAATTATTAATTATTTTCAAACTTATATCTCGCTTATGGTTAGTTCTACATTAAAAATGCAAATAACTATTTTGTAGAAAATTTTATCAGCTTAAATTTTAATAAAAAGATAAAAATTGATAGGAGTTACTGTTTTCGAGATATAAGCAAAAAAACAAAAAACTGTTACCTTAATTAAGCGCTTGCATATAAGCAAATTTAGTACTATTAGTATTATTATTATTTATGTTATTGTTATTAATATGACGACTAAAAACGACTCTGAAGACTTTTGTGACTTTTATGTCGTCTCCTTTTTCCTATACTAAAGTGTTAGACTCAATTAATTTAGTTTAATTTCAGTTTTTTAAACATTTTATTTTAAAGCAAATTTTTGTTAAAGATTATTTATATCCAACTCTATAACTCGCCTATGGTTGGTCTTACAAAAGAAATGCAAATAACTATTTTGTAGGAAATTTTATCAGCTTTAATTTTAGTGAAAAGATAAAAATTGATAGGTGTAACTGTTTTCGAGATATAAGCAAAAAACCAAAAAACTGTTACCTTAATTAAGGGCTTGCATATAAGCAAATTTAGTACTAAAAACAACTCTGAAGACTTTGGTGACTTTTATGTCACCACCTTTTTCTTCTAATAAAGTATTGGACCCATTAAATTAAGTGTATTTTAAATCACAAGACATTTTCTGATAAAACACTTTTTTTTTAAATATTAATTATTTTTAAACTTATATCTCGCTTATGGTTAGTTCTACATGAAAAATGCAAATTACTATTATGTAGGAAATTTTATCAGCTTTAATTTTAGTAAAAACATAAAAATTGATAGGAGTAACTGTTTTCGAGATATAAGCAAGAAACCAAAAAACTCTTACCTTAAATAAGCGTTTGCATATAAGCAAATTTAGTACTTTTAGTATTATTATTATTAATGTTATTGTTATTAATATGACGACTAAAGACGACTCTAAAACCTTTAGTGACTTTTATGTTTTTTTCTTTTTTCTCTACTAAAGTGTTAGACACAATTAAATTAGTTTAATTTCAGTTTATCAAACATTTTATTTTAAAGCAAATTTTTGTTAATTATTATTTATATCCAACTCTATAACTCGCCTATGGTTGGTCCTACAAGAAAAATGCAAATAACGATTTTGTAGGAAATTTAATCAGCTTTAATTTTGAAAAAAAGATAAAAATTCATAGGAGTAACAGTTTGCGAGATATAAGCAAAAAACCAATAAGAAAACTGAAACTGTTACTGAACAAAAATGTAATTTAGTTTTCAATGTTTGAGACGAAGACGAAAATGCAGCATTTAAAATCGACTCTGAAGATTTCAGTGACTTTTATGTCACCTCCTTTTTCTTCTAATAAAGTATTGGACCCAATAAATTAAGTGTATTTTAAATCACAAGACATTTTCTGTTAAAGCACTTTTTTTTTAAATATTAATTATTTTCAATCATATATCTCGCTTATGGTTAGTCTTACATGGAAAATGCAAATAACTATTTTGTAGGAAATTTTATCAGCTTTAATTTTAGTAAAAAGATAAAAATTGATAGGAGTAACTGTTTTCGAGATATAAGCAAGAAACCAAAAAACTGTTACCTTAATAAAGCGCTTGCATATAAGCAAATTTAGTACTATTAGTATTATTATTATTAATGTTATTGTTATTAATATGACGACTAAAAACGACTCTGAAGACTTTGGTGACTTTTATGTCTTCTCCTTTTTCCTATACTAAAGTGTTAGACTCAATTAATTTAGTTTAATTTCGGTTTTTCAAACATTTTATTTTAAAGCAAATTTTTGTTAAAGATTATTTATATCCAACTCTATAACTCGCTTATGGTTGGTCTTACAAAAGAAATGCAAATAACTATTTTGTAGGAAATTTTATCAGTTTTAATTTTAGTAAAAAGATAAAAATTGATAGAAGTAACTGTTTTCGAGATATAAGCAAGAAACCAAAACACTGTTACCTTAATTAAGCGTTTGCATATAAGCAAATTTAGTACTATTAGTATTATTATTATTAATGTTATTGTTATTAATATGACGATTAAAGACGACTCTGAAACCTTTAGTGACTTTTATGTCTTCTTCTTTTGCCTCTACTAAAGTGTTAGACACAATTAATTTAGTTTTTTTTCAGTATTTCAAACATTTCATTTTAAAGCAAATTTTTGTTAAATATTATTTATATCCATCTCTATAACTCGCTTATGCTTGGTCCTACAAGAAAAATGCAAATAACTATTTTGTAGGAAATTTTATCAGCTTTAATTTTGAAAAAAAAGATAAAAATTTATAGGAGTAACAGTTTGCGAGATATAAGCAAAAAACCAATAAGAAAACTGTAACTGTTACTGAACAAAAATGTAATTCAGTTTTCAATGTTTGAGACGAAGACGAAAATGCAGCATCTAAAATCGACTCTGAAGACTTTAGTGACTTTTATGTCACCTCCTTTTTCTTCTAATAAAGTATTGGACCCAATAAATTAAGTGTATTTTAAATCACAAGACATTTTCTGTTAAAGCACTTTTTTTTTAAATATTAATTATTTTCAATCATATATCTCGCTTATGGTTAGTCTTACATGAAAAATGCAAACAACTATTTTGAAGGAAATTTTATCAGCACTAATTTTAGTAAAAAGATAAAAATTGATAGGAGTAACTGTTTTCGAGATATAAGCAAGAAACCAAAAAACTGTTACCTTAATAAAGCGCTTGCATATAAGCAAATTTAGTACTATTAGTATTATTATTATTAATGTTATTGTTATTAATATGACGACTAAAGACGACTCTGAAACCTTTAGTGACTTTTATGTCTTTTTCTTTTTCCTCTACTAAAGTGTTAGACACAATTAATTTAGTTTAATTTCAGTATTTCAAACATTTTATTTTAAAGCAAATTTTTGTTAAATATTATTTATATCCAACTTTATAACTCGCTTATGGTTGGTCCTACAAAAAAAATGCAAATAACGATTTTGTAGGAAATTTTATCAGCATTAATTTTGACAAAAAGATAAAAATTGATAGGAGTAACAGTTTTCGAGATATAAGCAAAAATTCAATAAGAAAACTGTAACTGTTACTGAACAAAAATATAATTCAGTTTTCAATGTTTGAGACAAAGACGAAAATGCAGCATTTAAAATCGACTCTGAACACTTCAGTGACTTTTATGTCACCTCCTTTTTCTTCTAATAAAGTATTGGACCCATTAAATTAAGTGTATTTTAAATCACAAGACATTTTCTGTTAAAGCACTTTTTTTTTAAATATTTATTATTTTTAAACTTATATCTCGCTTATGGTTAGTCCTACATGAAAAATGCAAATAACTATTTTGTAGGAAATTTTATCAGCTTTAATTTTAGTGATAAGTTAAAAATTGATAGGAGTAACTGTTTTCGAGATATAAGCAAGAAACCAAAAAACTGTTACCTTAATTAAGGGCTTGCATATAAGCAAATTTAGTACTAAAAACAACTCTGAAGACTTTGGTGACTTTTATGTCACCTCCTTTTTCTTCTAATAAAGTATTGGACCCATTAAATTAAGTGTATTTTAAATCACAAGACATTTTCTGTTAAAGCACTTTTTCTTTAATTATTAATTATTTTCAAACTTATATCTCGCTTATGGTTAGTTCTACATTAAAAATGCAAATAACTATTTTGTAGAAAATTTTATCAGCTTAAATTTTAATAAAAAGATAAAAATTGATAGGAGTTACTGTTTTCGAGATATAAGCAAAAAAACAAAAAACTGTTACCTTAATTAAGCGCTTGCATATAAGCAAATTTAGTACTATTAGTATTATTATTATTTATGTTATTGTTATTAATATGACGACTAAAAACGACTCTGAAGACTTTTGTGACTTTTATGTCGTCTCCTTTTTCCTATACTAAAGTGTTAGACTCAATTAATTTAGTTTAATTTCAGTTTTTTAAACATTTTATTTTAAAGCAAATTTTTGTTAAAGATTATTTATATCCAACTCTATAACTCGCCTATGGTTGGTCTTACAAAAGAAATGCAAATAACTATTTTGTAGGAAATTTTATCAGCTTTAATTTTAGTGAAAAGATAAAAATTGATAGGTGTAACTGTTTTCGAGATATAAGCAAAAAACCAAAAAACTGTTACCTTAATTAAGGGCTTGCATATAAGCAAATTTAGTACTAAAAACAACTCTGAAGACTTTGGTGACTTTTATGTCACCACCTTTTTCTTCTAATAAAGTATTGGACCCATTAAATTAAGTGTATTTTAAATCACAAGACATTTTCTGATAAAACACTTTTTTTTTAAATATTAATTATTTTTAAACTTATATCTCGCTTATGGTTAGTTCTACATGAAAAATGCAAATTACTATTATGTAGGAAATTTTATCAGCTTTAATTTTAGTAAAAACATAAAAATTGATAGGAGTAACTGTTTTCGAGATATAAGCAAGAAACCAAAAAACTCTTACCTTAAATAAGCGTTTGCATATAAGCAAATTTAGTACTTTTAGTATTATTATTATTAATGTTATTGTTATTAATATGACGACTAAAGACGACTCTAAAACCTTTAGTGACTTTTATGTTTTTTTCTTTTTTCTCTACTAAAGTGTTAGACACAATTAAATTAGTTTAATTTCAGTTTATCAAACATTTTATTTTAAAGCAAATTTTTGTTAATTATTATTTATATCCAACTCTATAACTCGCCTATGGTTGGTCCTACAAGAAAAATGCAAATAACGATTTTGTAGGAAATTTAATCAGCTTTAATTTTGAAAAAAAGATAAAAATTCATAGGAGTAACAGTTTGCGAGATATAAGCAAAAAACCAATAAGAAAACTGAAACTGTTACTGAACAAAAATGTAATTTAGTTTTCAATGTTTGAGACGAAGACGAAAATGCAGCATTTAAAATCGACTCTGAAGATTTCAGTGACTTTTATGTCACCTCCTTTTTCTTCTAATAAAGTATTGGACCCAATAAATTAAGTGTATTTTAAATCACAAGACATTTTCTGTTAAAGCACTTTTTTTTAAATATTAATTATTTTCAATCATATATCTCGCTTATGGTTAGTCTTACATGGAAAATGCAAATAACTATTTTGTAGGAAATTTTATCAGCTTTAATTTTAGTAAAAAGATAAAAATTGATAGGAGTAACTGTTTTCGAGATATAAGCAAGAAACCAAAAAACTGTTACCTTAATAAAGCGCTTGCATATAAGCAAATTTAGTACTATTAGTATTATTATTATTAATGTTATTGTTATTAATATGACGACTAAAAACGACTCTGAAGACTTTGGTGACTTTTATGTCTTCTCCTTTTTCCTATACTAAAGTGTTAGACTCAATTAATTTAGTTTAATTTCGGTTTTTCAAACATTTTATTTTAAAGCAAATTTTTGTTAAAGATTATTTATATCCAACTCTATAACTCGCTTATGGTTGGTCTTACAAAAGAAATGCAAATAACTATTTTGTAGGAAATTTTATCAGTTTTAATTTTAGTAAAAAGATAAAAATTGATAGAAGTAACTGTTTTCGAGATATAAGCAAGAAACCAAAACACTGTTACCTTAATTAAGCGTTTGCATATAAGCAAATTTAGTACTATTAGTATTATTATTATTAATGTTATTGTTATTAATATGACGATTAAAGACGACTCTGAAACCTTTAGTGACTTTTATGTCTTCTTCTTTTGCCTCTACTAAAGTGTTAGACACAATTAATTTAGTTTTTTTTCAGTATTTCAAACATTTCATTTTAAAGCAAATTTTTGTTAAATATTATTTATATCCATCTCTATAACTCGCTTATGCTTGGTCCTACAAGAAAAATGCAAATAACTATTTTGTAGGAAATTTTATCAGCTTTAATTTTGAAAAAAAAGATAAAAATTTATAGGAGTAACAGTTTGCGAGATATAAGCAAAAAACCAATAAGAAAACTGTAACTGTTACTGAACAAAAATGTAATTCAGTTTTCAATGTTTGAGACGAAGACGAAAATGCAGCATCTAAAATCGACTCTGAAGACTTTAGTGACTTTTATGTCACCTCCTTTTTCTTCTAATAAAGTATTGGACCCAATAAATTAAGTGTATTTTAAATCACAAGACATTTTCTGTTAAAGCACTTTTTTTTTAAATATTAATTATTTTCAATCATATATCTCGCTTATGGTTAGTCTTACATGAAAAATGCAAACAACTATTTTGAAGGAAATTTTATCAGCACTAATTTTAGTAAAAAGATAAAAATTGATAGGAGTAACTGTTTTCGAGATATAAGCAAGAAACCAAAAAACTGTTACCTTAATAAAGCGCTTGCATATAAGCAAATTTAGTACTATTAGTATTATTATTATTAATGTTATTGTTATTAATATGACGACTAAAGACGACTCTGAAACCTTTAGTGACATTTATGTCTTTTCCTTTTTCCTCTACTAAAGTGTTAGACCCAATTAATTTAGTTTAATTTCGTTTTTCAAACATTCTTTTTTAGAGCAAATTTTTGTTAAAGATTATTTATATCCAACTCTATAACTCGCTTATGGTTGGTCTTACAAAAGAAATGTAAATAACTATTTTGTAGGAAATTTTATCGGCTTTAATTTTGAAAGAAAGATAAAAATTTATAGGAGTAACAGTTTGCGAGATATAAGCAAAAAACCAATAAGAAAACTGTAACTGTTACTGAACAAAAATGTAATTCAGTTTTCAATGTTTGAGACGAAGACGAAAATGCAGCAATTAAAATCGACTCTGAAGACTTCAGTGATTTTGATGTCACCTCCTTTTTCTTCTAATAAAGTATTAGACCCAATAAATTAAGTGTATTTTAAATCACAAGATATTTTCTGTTAAAGCACTTTTTTTAAATATTAATTATTTTTAAACTTATATTTCGCTTATGGTTAGTCCTACATGAAAAATGCAAATAACTATTTTGTTAGAAATTTTATCAGCTTTAATTTTAGTAAAAAGATAAAAATTGATAGAAGTAATTGTTTTCGAGATATAAGCAAGAAACCAAAAAACTGTTACCTTAATTAGGCGCTTGCATATAAGCAAATTTAGTACTATTAGTATTATTATTATTATTAATGTTATTGTTATTAATATGACGACTAAAAACGACTCTGAAGACTTTGGAGACTTTTATGTCTTCTCCTTTTTCCTCTTCTAAAGTGTTAGACTCAATTAATTTAGTTTAATTTCGGTTTTTCAAACATTTTATTTTAAAGCAAATTTTTGTTAAAGATTATTTATGTCCAACTCTATAACTCGCTTATGGTTGGTCTTACAAGAAAAATGTAAATAACTATTTTGTTGGAAATTTTATCGGCTTTAATTTTGGAAAAAAGATAAAATTTGATAGGAGTAACTGTTTTCGAGATATAAGCAAGAAACCAAAAAACTGTTAACTTAATTAAGCGTTTGCATATAAGCAAATTTAGTACTATTAGTATTATTATTATTAATGTTATTGTTATTAATATGACGATTAAAGACGACTCTGAAACCTTTAGTGACTTTTATGTCTTTTTCTTTTTCCTCTATTAAAGTGTTAGACACAATTAAATTAGTTTAATTTCAGTTTTTCAAACATTTTATTTTAAAGCAAATTTTTGTTAAATATTATTTATATCCAACTCTATAACTCGCTTATGGTTGGTCCTACAAGAAAAAGGCAAATAACGATTTTGTAGGAAATTTTATCGGCTTTAGTTTTGAAAGAAAGCTAAAAATTCATAGGAGTAACAGTTTGCGAGATATAAGCAAAAAACCAATAAGAAAACTGTAACTGTTACTGAACAAAAATGTAATTCAGTTTTCAATGTTTGAGACGAAGACGAAAATGCAGCATTTAAAATCGACTCTGAAGACTTCAGTGATTTTAATGTCACCTCCTTTTTCTTCTAATAAAGTATTGGACCCAATAAATTAAGTGTATTTTAAATCACAAGATATTTTCTGTTAAAGCACTTTTTTTAAATATTAATTATTTTTAAACTTATATTTCGCTTATGGTTAGTCCTACATGAAAAATGCAAATAACTATTTTGTAAGAAATTTTATCAGCTTTAATTTTAGTAAAAAGATAAAAATTGATAGGAGTAATTGTTTTCGAGATATAAGCAAGAAACCAAAAAACTGTTACCTTAATTAAGCGCTTGCATATAAGCAAATTTAGTACTATTAGTATTATTATTATTATTAATGTTATTGTTATTAATATGACGACTAAAAACAACTCTGAAGACTTTGGTGACTTTTATGTCTTCTCCTTTTTCCTCTACTAAAGTGTTAGACTCAATTAATTTAGTTTAATTTCGGTTTTTCAAACATTTTATTTTAAAGCACATTTTTGTTAAAGATTATTTATATCCAACTCTATAACTCGCTTATGGTTGGTCTTACAAGAAAAATGTAAATAACTATTTTGTTGGAAATTTTATCAGCTTTAATTTTGGAAAAAAGATAAAATTTGATAGGAGTAACTGTTTTCGAGATATAAGCAAAAAACCAATAAGAAAACTGTTACTGTTCCTGAACAAAAATGTAATTCAGTTTTCAATGTTTGAGACGAAGACGAAACTGCAGCATTTAAAAACGACTCTGAAGGCTTCTATGACTTTTATGTCACCTCCTTTTTCTTCTAATAAAGTATTGGACCCAATAAATTAAGTGTATTTTAAATCACAAGACATTTTCTGTTAAAGCACTTTTTTTTAAATATTGATTATTTTCAAACTTACATCTCGCTTATGGTTAGTCCTACATGAAAAATGCAAATAACTATTTTGTTGAAAATTTTATCAGCTTTAATTTTAGTAAAAAGATAAAAATTGATAGGAGTAACTGTTTTCGAGATATAAGAAAGAAACCAAAAAACTGTTAACTTAATTAAGCGTTTGCATATAAGCAAATTTTGTACTATTAGTATTATTATTATTAATGTTATTGTCATTAATATGACGATTAAAGACGACTCTGAAACCTTTAGTGACTTTTATGTCTTCTTCTTTTTCTTCTACTAAAGTGTTAGACACATTTAATTTAGTTTAATTTCAGTATTTCAAACATTTTATTTTAAAGCAAATTTTTGTTAAATATTATTTAAATTCATCTCTATAACTCGCTTATGCTTGGTCCTATAAGAAAAATGCAAATAACTATTTTGTAGGAAATTTTATCAGCTTTAATTTTAGTTAAAAGATAAAAATTGATAGGAGTAACTGTTTTCGAGATATAAGCAAGAAACCAAAAAACTGTTACCTTAATAAAGCGCTTGCATATATGCAAATTTAGTACTATTAGTATTATTATTATTAATGTTATTGTTATTAATATGACGACTAAAAACGACTCTGAAAACTTTGGTGACTTTTATATCTTCTCCTTTTTCCTCTACTAAAGTGTTAGACTCAATTAATTTAGTTTAACTTCGGATTTTCAAACATTTTATTTTAAAGCAAATTTTTGTTAAAGATTATTTATATCCAACTCTATAACTCGCTTATGGTTGGTCTTACAAGAAAAATGTAAATAACTATTTTGTTGGAAATTTTATCAGCTTTAATTTTGGAAAAAAGATAAAATTTGATAGGAGTAACTGTTTTCGAGATATAAGCAAAAAACCAATAAGAAAACTGTAACTGTTCCTGAACAAAAATGTAATTCAGTTTTCAATGTTTGAGACGAAGACGAAACTGCAGCATTTAAAAACGACTCTGAAGGCTTCTATGACTTTTATGTCACCTCCTTTTTCTTCTAATAAAGTATTGGACCCAATAAATTAAGTGTATTTTAAATCACAAGACATTTTCTGTTAAAGCACTTTTTTTTTAAATATTGATTATTTTCAAACTTACATCTCGCTTATGGTTAGTCCTACATGAAAAATGCAAATAACTATTTTGTTGGAAATTTTATCAGCTTTAATTTTAGTAAAAAGATAAAAATTGATAGGAGTAACTGTTTTCGAGATATAAGCAAGAAACCAAAAAACTGTTAACTTAATTAAGCGTTTGCATATAAGCAAATTTAGTACTATTAGTATTATTATTATTAATGTTATTGTTATTAATATGACGATTAAAGACGACTCTGAAACCTTTAGTGACTTTTATGTCTTTTTCTTTTTCCTCTATTAAAGTGTTAGACACAATTAAATTAGTTTAATTTCAGTTTTTCAAACATTTTATTTTAAAGCAAATTTTTGTTAAATATTATTTATATCCAACTCTATAACTCGCTTATGGTTGGTCCTACAAGAAAAATGCAAATAACGATTTTGTAGGAAATTTTATCAGCTTTAATTTTAGTAAAAAGATAAAAACTGATAGGAGTAACTGTTTTCGAGATATAAGCAAGAAACCAAAAAACTGTTACCTTAATTAAGCGCTTGCATATAAGCAAATTTAGTACTATTAGTATTATTATTATTAATGTTATTGTTATTAATATGACGATTAAAGACGACTCTGAAACCTTTAGTGACTTTTATGTCTTCTCCTTTTTCTTCTACTAAAGTGTTAGACACATTTAATTTAGTTTAATTTCAGTATTTCAAACATTTTATTTTAAAGCAAATTTTTGTTAAATATTATTTAAATTCATCTCTATAACTCGCTTATGCTTGGTCCTATAAGAAAAATGCAAATAACTATTTTGTAGGAAATTTTATCAGCTTTAATTTTAGTAAAAAGATAAAAATTGATAGGAGTAACTGTTTTCGAGATATAAGCAAGAAACCAAAAAACTGTTAACTTAATTAAGCGTTTGCATATAAGCAAATTTAGTACTATTAGTATTATTATTATTAATGTTATTGTTATTAATATGACGATTAAAGACGACTCTGAAACCTTTAGTGACTTTTATGTCTTCTTCTTTTTCTTCTACTAAAGTGTTAGACACATTTAATTTAGTTTAATTTCAGTATTTCAAACATTTTATTTTAAAGCAAATTTTTGTTAAATATTATTTAAATTCATCTCTATAACTCGCTTATGCTTGGTCCTATAAGAAAAATGCAAATAACTATTTTGTAGGAAATTTTATCAGCTTTAATTTTAGTAAAAAGATAAAAATTGATAGGAGTAACTGTTTTCGAGATATAAGCAAGAAACCAAAAAACTGTTACCTTAATAAAGCGCTTGCATATAAGCAAATTTAGTACTATTAGTATTATTATTATTAATGTTATTGTTATTAATATGACGACTAAAAACGACTCTGAAGACTTTGGTGACTTTTATGTCTTCTCCTTTTTCCTCTACTAAAGAGTTAGACTCAATTAATTTAGTTTAATTTCGGATTTTCAAACATTTTATTTTAAAGCAAATTTTTGTTAAAGATTATTTATATCCAACTCTATAACTCGCTTATGGTTGGTCTTACAAAAGAAATGCAAATAACTATTTTGTAGGAAATTTTATCTGCTTTAATTTTAGTAAAAAGATAAAAATTGATAGGAGTAACTGTTTTCGAGATATAAGCAAGAAACCAAAACACTGTTACCTTAATTAAGCGTTTGCATATAAGCAAATTTAGTACTATTAGTATTATTATTATTAATGTTATTGTTATTAATTTGACGACTAAAGACGACTCTGAAACCTTTAGTGACTTTTATGTCTTTTTCTTTTTCCTCTACTAAAGTGTTAGACACAATTAAATTAGTTTAATTTCAGTTTTTCAAACATTTTATTTTAAAGCAAATTTTTGTTAAATATTATTTATATCCTACTCTATAACTCGCTTATGGTTGGTCCTACAAGAAAAATGCAAATAACAATTTTGTAGGAAATTTTATGAGCTTTAATTTTGAAAGAAAGATAAAAATTCATAGGAGTAACAGTTTTCGAGATATAAGCATAAAACCAATAAGAAAACTGTAACTGTTACTGAACAAAAATGTAATTCAGTTTTCAATGTTTGAGACGAAGACGAAAATGCAGCATTTAAAATCGACTCTGAAGATTTCAGTGACTTTTATGTCACCTCCTTTTTCTTCTAATAAAGTATTGGACCCAATAAATTAAGTGTATTTTAAATCACAAGACATTTTCTGTTAAAGTACTTTTTTTTTAAATATTAATTATTTTCAATCATATATCTCGCTTATGGTTAGTCTTACATGAAAAATGCAAATAACTATTTTGTAGGAAATTTTATCAGCTTTAATTTTAGTAAAAAGATAAAAATTGATAGGAGTAACTGTTTTCGAGATATAAGCAAGAAACCAAAAAACTGTTACCTTAATTAAGCGCTTGAATATAAGCAAATTTAGTACTATTAGTATTATTATTATTAATGTTATTGTTATTAATTTGACGACTAAAGACGACTGAAGACTTTGGTGACTTTTATGTCTTCTCCTTTTTCCTCTACTAAAGTGTTAGACACAATTAAATTAGTTTAATTCCGGTTTTTCAAGCATTTTATTTTAAAGCAAATTTTTGTTAAATTTCATTTAAATCCAACTCTTTAACTCGTTTATGCTTGGTCCTACAAGAAAAATGTAAATAACTATTTTGTTGGAAATTTTATAAGCTTTAATTTTGGAAGAAAGATAAAATTTGATTGGAGTAACTGTTTTTGAGATATAAGCAAAAAAGCAATAAGAAAACTGTGACTGTTACTGAAAAAAATTTTAATTCAATTTTCAATGTTAGAGACGAAGACGAAAATGCAGCTTATAAAAACGACTCTGAAGACTTCAGTGATTTTTATGTCACCTCCTTTTTCTTCTAATAAAGTATTGAACCCAATAAATTATGTGTATTTTAAATCACAAGACATTTTCTGTTAAAGCACTTTTTTTAAATATTGATTATTTTCAAACTTATATTTCGCTTATGGTTAGTCCTACATGAAAAATGCAAATAACTATTTTGTAGGAAATTTTATCAGCTTTAATTTTAGTAAAAAAATAAAAATTGTTTGGAGTAACTGTTTTCGAGATATAAGCAAGAAACCAATAAGAAAACTGTGACTGTTACTGAACAAAAATGTAATTCAATTTTCAATGTTAGAGACGAAGACGAAAATGCAGCTTTTAAAAACGACTTTGAAGACTTCAGTGACTTTTATGTCACCTCCTTTTTCTTCTAATAAAGTACTGGACCCAATAAATTAGGTGTATTTTAAATCACAAGGCATTTTCTGTTAAAGCACTTTTTTTTTAAATATTAATTACTTTCAAACTTATATCTCGCTTATGGTTAGTCCTACATGAAAAATACAAATAACTATCTTGTAGGAAATTTTATCAGCTTTAATTTTGGTGAAAAGGTGAAAATTGATAGGAGTAACTGTTTTCGAGATATAAGCAAGAAACTGTTACCTTAATTAAGCGCTTGCATATAACCAAATTTAGTACTATTTGTATAATTATTATTAATGTTATTGTTATTAATATGACGACTAAAAACGACTCTGAAGACTTTGGTGACTTTTATGTCTTCTCCTTTTTCCTCTACTAAAGTGTTAGACGCAATTAATTTAGTTTAATTTCGATATTTCAAACATTTTATTTTAAAGTAAATTTTTGTTAAAGATTATTTATATCCAACTCTATAACTCGCTTATGGTTGGTCTTACAAAAGAAATGCAAATAACTATTTTGTAGGAAATTTTATCAGCTTTAATTTTGAAAGAAAAATAAAATTGACAGAAGTAACTGTTTTCGAGATATAAGCAAAAAACCAAAGTGAAAACTGTTACAGTTTCTAAACACAAATGTAATTCAGTTTTCAATGTTTGAGACGAAGACGAAAATGCAGCATTTAAAAACGACTCTGAAGACTTCAGTGATTTTTATGTCATCTCCTTTTTCTTCTAATAAAGTATTGGACCCAATAAATTATGTGTATTTTAAATCACAAGACATTTTCTGTTAAAGCACTTTTTTTAAATATTAATTATTTTCAAACTTATATTTCGCTTATGGTTAGTCCTACATGAAAAATGCAAATAACTATTTTGTAGGAAATTTTATCAGCTTTAGTTTTAGTAAAAAAATAAAAATTGATGGGATTAACGGTTTTCGAGATATAAGCAAGAGACCAAAAAACTGTTACCTTAATTAAGCGCTTGCATATAAGCAAATTTAGTACTAAAAACAACTCTGAAGACTTTGGTGACTTTTATGTCTTCTCCTTTTTCCTCTACTAAAGTGTTAAACCCAATTAATTTAAGTTTAATATCGGTTTTTCAAACATTTTATTTTAAAACAAATTTTTGTTAAAGATTATTTATATCCAACTCTATAATTCGCTTATGGTTGGTTCTACAAAAATCTAAACTAAATTAATTGGGTCTAACACTTTAGTAGAGGAAAAAGGAGGAGACGTAAAAGTCACCAAAGTCTTCAAAGTCGTTTTTAGTCGTCATATTAACAACAATAACATTAATTATAATAATACAAATAGTACTAAATTTGCTTATATGCAAACGCTTAATTAAGGTAACAGTTTTTTGGTTTCTTGCTTATATCTCAAAAACAGTAACTCCTATCAATTTTTATCTTTTTTTCAAAATTGAAACTTATAAAATTTCCTACAAAATAGTTATTTGCATTTTTTTGTAGGACTAACCATAAGCGAGTTATAGAGTTGGATAAAAATAATCTTTAACAAAAATTTGCTTTAAAATAAAATGTTTGAAAAACCGATATTAAAATAAATTAATTGGGTCTAACACTTTAGTAGAGGAAAAAGGAGAAGACATAAAGTCACCAAAGTCTTCAAAGTTGTTTTTAGTACTAAATTTGCTTATATGCAAGCGCTTAATTAAGGTAACAGTTTTTTGGTTTCTTGCTTATATTTCGAAAACAGTTACTCCTATCAATTTTTATCTTTTTACTAAAATTAAAGCTGATAAAATTTCCTACAAAATAGTAATTTGCATTTTTCATGTAGGACTAACAATAAGCGAGATATAAGTTTGAAAATAATTAATATTTAAAAAAAAAGTGCTTTAACAGAAAATGTCTTGGGATTTAAAATACACTTAATTTATTGGGTCCAATACTTTATTAGAAGAAAAAGGAGGTGACATAAAAATCGCTGAAGTCTTCAGAGTCGATTTTAAATGCTGCATTTTCGTCTTCGTCTCAAACATTGAAAACTGAATTACATTTTTGTTCAGTAACAGTTACAGTTTTCTTATTGGTTTTTTGCTTATATCTCGAAAACTGTTACTTTTATCAATTTTTATCTTTCTTTCAAAATTAAAGCTGATAAAATTTCCTACAAAATCGCTATTTGCATTTTTCTTGTCGGACCAACCATAAGCGAGTTATAGAGTTGGATATAAATAATATTTAACAAAAATTTGCTTTAAAATAAAATGTTTGAAAAACTGAAATTAAACTAATTTAATTGTGTCTAACATTTTAGTAGAGGAAAGAGAAAAAGACATAAAAGTCACTAAAGGATTAGTCGTCTTTAGTCGTCATATTAATAACAATAACATTAATAATTATAATACTAATAGTACTAAATTTGCTTATATGCAAACGCTTAATTAAGGTAACAGTGTTTTGGTTTCTTGCTTATATCTCGAAAACAGTTAATTCTATCAATTTTTATCTTTTTACTAAAATTAAAGCTGATAAAATTTCCTACAAAACTGTTATTTGCATTTTTCATGTAGGACTAACATAAGCGAAATATAAGTTTGAAAATAATTAATATTTAAAAAAAAAGTGCTTTAACAGAAAATGCCTTGTGATTTAAAATACACTTAATTTATTGGGTCCAATACTTTATTAGAAGAAAAAGAAGGTGACATAAAAGACACTGAGGTCTTCAAAGTCGTTTTTAAATACTGCATTTTCGTCTTCGTCTCAAACATTGAAAACTGAATTACATTTTTGATCAGTAACTGTTACAGTTTTCACTTTGGTTTTTTGCTTATGTCTCGAAAACAGTTGCTCCTATAAATTTTTATCTTTCCTTCAAAATTAAAGCTGATAAAATTTCCTACAAAATAGTTTTTAGGATTTTTTTTGTAGAACCAACCATAAGCGAGTTATAGAGTTGGATATAAATAATCTTTAACAAAAATTTGCTTTAAAATAAAATGTTTGAAACACCGAAATTAAACTAAATTAATTGAGTCAAACACTTTGGTATAGGAAAAAGGAGAAAACATAAAAGTCACCAAAGTCTTTAGAGTCGTTTTTAGTCGTCATATTAATAACAATAACATTAATAATAATAATACTAATAGTACTAAATTTGCTTATATGCAAGCGTTTTATTAAGGAAACAGTTTTTTGGTTTCTTGCTTATATCTCGAAAACAGTTACTCCTATCAATTTTTATCTTTTTACTAAAATTAAAGGTGATAAAATTTCCTACAATATAGTTATTTGCATTTCTTTTGTAAGACCAACCCTAAGCGAGTTATAGAGTTGGATATAAATAATCCTTAACAAAAATTTGCTTTAAAATAAAATGTTTGAAAAACCGAAATTAAATTAAATTAATTGAGTCTAACACTTTAGTAGAGGTAAAAGAAAAAGACATAAAAGTCACTAAAGGTTTCAGAGTCGTCTTTAATCGTCATATTAATAACAATAACATTAATAATAATAATACTAATAGTACTAAATTTGCTTATATGCAAACGCTTAATTAAGGTAACAGTGTTTTAATTTCTTGCTTATATCTCGAAAACAGTTACGCCTATCAATTTTTATCATTTTACTAAAATTAATGTTGATAAAATTTCCTACAAAATAGTTATTTGCATTTTTTTTGTAAGACCAACCATAAGCGAGTTATAGAGTTGGCTATAAATAATCTTTAACAAAAATTTGCTTTAAAATAAAATGTTTGAAAAACCGAAATTAAACTAAATTAATTGAGTCTAACACTTTAGTATAGGAAAAGGGAAAAGACATAAAAGTCACCAAAGTCTTCAAAGTCGTTTTTGGTCGTCATTTTAATAACAATAACATTAATAATAATAATACTAATAGTATTAAATTTGCTTATATGCAAGCGCTTTATTAAGGTAACAGTTTTTTGGTTTCTTGCTTATATCTCGAAAACAGTTACTCCTATCAATTTTTATCTTTTTACTAAAATTAAAGCTGATAAATTTTCCTACAAAATGGTTAATTGCATTTTTTATGTAGGACTAACCATAAGCGAGATATAAGTTTGAAAATAATTAATATTTAAAAAAAAAGTGCTCAAACAGAAAATGTCTTGTGATTTAAAATACACTTAATTTATTGGGTCCAATACTTTATTAAAAGAAAAAGGAGTTGACATAAAAGTCACTGAAGTCTTCAGAGTCGTTTTTAAATGCTGCATTTTCGTCTTCGTCTCAAACATTGAAAACTGAATTACATTTTTGTTCAGTAACAGTTACAATTTTCTTATTGGTTTTTTGCTTATATCTCGAAAACAGTTACTCCTATCAAATTTTATCTTTCTTTCAAAATTAAAACTGATAAAATTTCCAACAAAATAGCTATTTACATTTTTCTTGTAGGACCAAGCATAAGCGAGATATAAGTTTGAAAATAATTAATAATTAAAAAAAAATGTGCTTTAACAGAAAATGTCTTGTGATTTAAAATACACTTAATTCATTGGGTCCAATTCTTAATTAGAAGAAAAAGGAGGTGACATAAAAATTGCTGAAGTCTTCAGAGCCGTTTTTAAATGCTGCATTTCGTCTTCGTCTCAAACATTGAAAACTGAATTACATTTTTGTTCAGTAACTGTAACAGTTTTCACTTTGGTTTTTTGCTTATATCTCGAAAACAATTACTCCTATCAATTTTCGTCTTTCTTTCAAAATTGAAGCTGATAAAATTTCCAACAAAATAGTTATTTACATTTTTCTTGTAGGACCAAGCATAAGCGAGATATAAGTTTGAAAATAATTAATAATTAAAAAAAAATGAGCTTTAACAGAAAATGTCTTGTGATTTAAAATACACTTAATTTATTGGGTCCAATATTTTATTAGAAGAAAAAGGAGGTGACATAAAAGTCACTGAAGTTTTCAGAGTTGATTTTAAATGCTGCATTTTCGTCTTCGTCTCAAACATTGAAAACTGAATTACATTTTTGTTCAGTAACAGTAACAGTTTTCTTATTGGTTTTTTGCTTATATCTTGAAAACTGTTACTCCTATCAATTTTTATCTTTCTTTCAAAATTAAAGCTGATAAAATTTCCTACAAATAGTTATTTGCATTTCTTTTGTAAGACCAACCATAAGCGAGTTATAGAGTTGGATATAAATAATCTTTAACAAAAATTTGCTTTAAAATTAAATGTTTGAAAAACCGAAATTAAACTAAATTAATTGAGTCTAACACTTTAGTATAGGAAAAAGGAGAAGACTTAAAAGTCACCAAAGTTTTCAGAGTCGTTTTTAGTACTAAATTTGCTTATATGCAAGAGCTTAATTAAGGTAACAGTTTTTTGGTTTCTTGCTTACATCTCGAAAACAGTTACTCCTATCAATTCTTATCTTTTAACTAAAATTAAAGCCGATAAAATTTCCTACAAAATAGTAATTTGCATTTTTCATGTAGGACTAACCATAAGCGAGATATAAGTTTGAAAATAACTAATAGTTAAAAAAAAGTGCTTTAACAGAAAATGTCTTGTGATTTAAAATACACTTAATTTATTGGGTCCAATACTTTATTAGAAGAAAAAGGAGGTGACATAAAAGTCACTGAAGTCTTCAGAGTCGATTTTAAATGCTGCATTTTCGTCTTCGTCTCAAACATTGAAAACTGAATTACATTTTTGTTCAGTAACAGTTACAGTTTTCTTATTGGTTTTTTGCTTATATCTCGAAAACAGTTACTCCTATCAATTTTTATCTTTCTTTCAAAATTAAAGCTGATAAAATTTCCTACAAATAGTTATTTGCATTTTTCTTGTAGGACCAACCATAAGCGAGTTATAGAGTTAGATATAAATAATCTTTAACAAAAATTTGCTTTAAAATAAAATGTTTGAAAATCCGAAATTAAACTAAATTAATTAAGACTAACACTTTAGTAGCGGATAAAGGAGAAGACATAAAAGTCACCAAAGTCTTGAGAGTCGTTTTTAGTCGTCATATTAATTACAAAAACATTAATAATAATAATACTAATATTACTAAATTTGCTTATATGCAAGAGCTTAATTAAGGTAACAGTTTCTTGCTTATATCTCGAAAACAGTTACTCCTATCAATTTTTAACTTTTTACTAAAATTAAAGCTTATAAAATTTCCTATAAAATAGTTATTTGCATTTTTTATGTAGGACTTAACATAAGCGAGATATAAGTTTGAAAATGATTAATATTTAAAAAAAAATTGCTTTAACAGAAAATGTCGTGTGATTTAAAATACACTTAATTTATTGGGTCCAATACTTTATTAGAAGAAAAAGGAGGTGACATAAAAGTTACCAAAGTCTTCAGAGTTGTTTTTAGTACTAAATTTGCTCATATGCAAGCCCTTAATTAAGGTAACAGTTTTTTGGTTTCTTGCTTATATCTCGAAAACAGTTACTCCTATCAATTTTTATCTTTTCACTAAAATTAAAGCTGATAAAATTTCCTACAAATAGTTATTTGCATTTTTCTTGTAGGACCAACCATAAGCGAGTTATAGAGTTGGATATAAATAATCTTTAACAAAAATTTGCTTTAAAATAAAATGTTTGAAAATCCGAAATTAAACTAAATTAATTAAGACTAACACTTTAGTAGAGGAAAAAGGAGAAGACATAAAGGTCACCAAAGTCTTGAGTGTCGTTTTTAGTCGTCATATTAATAACAATAACATTAATAATAATAAAACTAATATTACTAAATTTGCTTATATGCAAGCGCTTAATTAAGGCAACAGTTTCTTGCTTATATCTCAAAAACAGTTACTCCTATCAATTTTTATCTTTTTACAAAAATTAAAGCTGATAAAATTTCCTACAAAATAGTTATTTGTATTTTTTATGTAGGACTAACCATAAGCGAGATATAAGTTTGAAAATAATTAATATTTAAAAAAAAAGTGCTTTGACAGAAAATGTCTTGTGATTTATAATGCACTTAATTTATTGGGTTCAATACTTTATTAGAAGAAAAAGGAGGTGACATAAAAGTCACTGAAGTTTTAAGAGTCGTTTTTAAATGCTGCATTTTCGTCTTCGTCTCAAACATTGAAAAACTGAATTACATTTTTGTTCAGTAACTGTAACAGTTTTCACTTTGGTTTTTTGCTTATATCTCGAAAACAATTACTCTTATCAATTTTTATCTTTTTTTCAAAATTAAAGCTGATAAAATTTCCTACAAAATAGTTATTTGCATTTGTTTTGTAAGACCAACCATAAGCGAGTTATAGTGTTGGATATAAATAATCTTTAACAAAAAATTTGCTTTAAAATAAAATGTTTGAAAAACCGAAATTAAACTAAATAAATTGAGTCTAACACTTTAGTATAGGAAAAAGGAGAAGACATAAAAGTCACCAAAGTCTTGAGAGTCGTTTTTAGTCGTCATATTAATAACAATAACATTAATAATAATAATACTAATATTATTAAATTTGCTTATATGCAAGCGCTTAATTAAGATAACAGTTTCTTGCTTATATCTCGAAAACAGTTACTCCTATCAATTTTTATCTTTTTACTAAAATTAAAGCTGATAAAATTTCCTACAAAATATTTATTTGCATTTTTTATATAGGACTAACCATAAGCGAGATATAAGTTTGAAAATAATTAATATTTAAAAAAAAAGTGCTTTAACAGAAAATGTTTTGTGATTTAAAATACACTTAATTTATTGGGTCCAATACTTTATTAGAAGAAAAAGGAGGTGACATAAAAGTCACTGAAGTCTTCAGAGTCGTTTTTAAATGCTGCATTTTCGTCATCGTCTCAAACATTGAAAAGTGAATTACATTTTTGTTCAGTAACTGTAACAGTTTTCACTTTGGTTTTTTGCTTTTATCTCGAAAACACCAAAATAGTTATTTAAATTTTTCTTGTAGGACCAAGCATAAGCAAGTTATAGAGTTGGATATAAATAATATTAAACAAATATTTGCTTGAAAATAAAATGTTTAAAAAACCGAAATTAAACTAAATTAATTGTGTCTAACGCTTTAGTAGAGGAAAAAGGAGAAGACATAAAAGTCACTAAAAGTTTCAGAGTCGTCTTTAGTCGTCATTTTAATAACAATAACATTAATAGTAATAATACTAATAGTACTAAATTTGCTTATATGCAAGCGCTAAATTAAGGTAACAGTTTTTTGGTTCCTTGCTTATATCTCGAAAACAGTTACTCCTATCAATTTTTATCTTTCTTTCAAAATTAAAGCTGATAAAATTTCCTACAAAATAATTATTTGCATTTTTTTTGTAACACCAACCATAAGCGAGTTATAGAGTTAGATATAAATAATCTTTAACAAAAATTTGCTTTAAAATAAAATATTTGAAAAACCGATATTAAACTAAATTATTTGGGTCAAACACTTTAGTAGATTAAAAAGAAGAGGACATAAAAGTCACCAATGTCTTCAGAGTCGTTTTTAGTCGTCATATTAGCAACAATAACATTAATAATAATAATACTAATAGTACTAAATTTGCTTATATGCAAGCGCTTAATTAAGGTAACAGTTTTTTGGTTTCTTGCTTATATCTCGAAAACAGTTACTCCTATCAATTTTCATCTTTTTACTAAAATTAAAACTGATAAAATTTCATACAAAATAGTTATTTGCATTTTTCATGTGTGACTAACCATAAGCGAGATGTAAGTTTTAAAATAATTAATATTTAAAAATAAGTGCTTTAACAGAAAATGTCTTGTGATTTAAAATACACTTAATTTATTGGGTCCAATACTTTATTAGAAGAAAAAGGAGGTGACATAAAAGTCACTGAAGTCTTCAGAGTCGTTTTTAAATGCTGCATTTTCGTCTTCGTCTCAAATATTAAAAACTGAATTACATTTTTGTTCAGTAACAGTTACAGTTTTTTTATTGGTTTTTTGCTTATATCTCGAAAACAGTTACTCCTATCAATTTTTACCTTTCTTTCAAAATTAAAGCTGATAAAATTTCCTACAAAATAGTTAATTGCATTTTTTTTGTAAGACCAACCATAAGCGAGTTATAGAGTTGGATATAGATAATCTTTAACAAAAATTTGCTTTAAAATAAAATGTTTGAAAAACCGAAATTCAACTAAATTAATTGTGTCTAACACTTTAGTAGAGGAAAAAGGAGGAGACATAAAAGTCACTAAAGTCTTCAGAATCGTCTTTAGTCGTCATATTAATAACAATAACATTAATAATAGCAATACTATTAGTACTAAATTTGCTTATATGCAAGCGCTTAATTAAGGTAACAGTTTTTTTGTTGTTTGCTTATATCTCAAAAACAGTTACTCCTATCAATTTTTACCTTTTCACCAAAATTAAAGCTGATAAAATTTCCTTCAAAATCGTTATTTGCATTTTTCATGTATTATTCATGTATTATTATTATTAATATTATAATTATTATTATTGTTATTATTATTATTATTTTTATTATTATTATTACTATTATTATTATTATTATTATTTTTATTATTATTATTATTATTATTAATATTATTATTATTAAAAACCGATTATAACTTTTGTCTAGTAAATGTTTTTATACCAGTTTTAAAATGAGTTTTTAATTTTAGACAATTTCTTGCCTAAAAACACAGATCACAGATGATCTCTTGCATAGAAATGAGAAAACGCTCAGATAACACAAAATAACCTACATTTTTCCTTAGAAAAACTAATCTTTAATTTAGAAAGAAATTCATTATTATAAGTATTATTATTATTATTATTATTATTATTATTATTATTATTATTATTATTATCATTATTATTACTTTTATTACTATTATTATTATTATTATTATTATTATTATTATTATTATTATTATTATTATTATTATTATTATTATTATTATTATTATTATTATTATTATTATTATTATTAAAAACCGATTATAACTTTTGTATAGTAAATGTTTTTATTGTATTTTAAATCACAAGGCATTTTCTGTTAAAACACTTTTTTTTAAATATTAATTATTTTCAAACTTATATCTCGCTTATGGTTAGTCCTACATGAAAAATGCAAATAACTCTTTTGTAGGAAATTTTATCAGCTTTAATTTTAGTAAAAAGATAAAAATTGATAGGAGTAACTGTTTTCGAGATATAAGCAAGAAACCAAAAAACTGTTACCTTAATTAAGCGCTAGCATATAAGCAAATATAGTACTATTAGTATTATTTTTATTAATGTTATTGTTATTAATATGACGACTAAAGACGACTCTGAAACCTTTAGTGACTTTTATGTCTCTTCCTTTTTCCTCTACTAAAGTGTTAGACTCAATTAATTTAGTTTAATTTCAGTTTTTCAAACATTTAATTTTAAAGCAAATTTTTGTTAAAGATTATTTATATCTACCTCTTTAACTCGCTTACGGTAGGTTCTACAAAAGAAATGCATTTAGCTATTTTGTAGGAAATTTTATCAGCTTTAATTTTGAAAAAAAGATAAAAATTGATAAGAGTAAATGCTTTCGAGATATAAGCAAAAAAAAAAAACCGAAATTAAACTAAATTAATTGTGTCTAACACTTTAGTAGAGGAAAAAGAAGAAGACATAAAACCAAAGTCTTCAGAGTTGTTTTTAGTTTGCTAATAAGCTAATTTGCTTATATGCAAGCCCTTAATTAAGGTAACAGTTTTTTGGTTTCTTGCTTGTATCTCGAAAACAATTACTCCTATAAATTTTTATTTTTTCACTAAAATTAAAGCTGATAAAATTTCCTGCAAAATAGTTATTTGCATTTTTCATGTAGGACTAACCATAAGCGAGATATAAGTTTGAAAATAATTAATATTTTAAAAAAAATGTGTTTTAACAGAAAATGTCTTGTGATTTAAAATACACTTAATTTATTGGGTCCAATACTTTATTAGAAGAAAAAGGAGGTGACAGAAAGGTCACTGAAGTTTTTAGAGTCGTTTGTAAATGATGCATTTTCGTCTTCGTCTCAAACATTGAAAACTGAATTACATTTTTGTTCAGTAACTGTAACAGTTTTCACTTTGGTTTTTTGCTTATATCTCGAAAACAGTTACTCCTATAAATTTTTATCTTTTCTTCAAAATTAAAGCTGATAATATTTCCTACAAAATAGTTTTTAGGATTTTTGTTGTAGAACCAACCATAAGCGAGTTATAGAGTTGGATATAAATAATCTTTAACAAAAATTTGCTTTAAAATAAAATGTTTGAAAAACCGAAATTAAACTAAATTAATTGAGTCTAACACTTTGGTATAGGAAAAAGGAGAAGACATAAAAGTCACCAAAGTCTTCAGAGTCGTTTTTAGTCGTCATATTAATAACAATAACAATAATAATAATAATAATACTAATAGTACTAAATTTGCTTATATGCAAGCGTTTTATTAAGGTAACAGTTTTTTGGTTTCTTGCTTATATCTCGAAAACAGTTACCCCTATCAATTTTTATCTTTTTACTAAAATTAAAGCTGATAAAATTTCCTACAAAATAATTATTTGCATTTCTTTTGTAAGACCAACCCTAAGCGAGTTATAGAGTTGGATATAAATAATCTTTAACAAAAATTTGCTTTAAAATAAAATGTTTGAAAAACCGAAATTAAATTAAATTAATTGAGTCTAACATTTTAGTATAGGAAAAAGAAGAAGACATAAAAGTCACCAAAGTTTTCAGAGTCGTTTTTAGTCGTCACATTAATAACAATAACATTAATAATAATAATACTAATAGTACTAAATTTGCTTATATGCAAGCGCTTTATTAAGGTAACAGTTTTTTGGTTTCTTGCTTATATCTCGAAAACAGTTACTCCTAACAATTTTTATCTTTTTACTAAAATTTAAGCTAATAAAATTTCTTACAAAATGTTTATTTGCATTTTTCATGTAGGACTAACCATAAGCGAGATATAAGTTTGAAAATAATTAATAATTAAAAAAAAATGTGCTTTAACAGAAAATGTCTTGTGATTTAAAATACACTTAATTTATTGGGTCCAATACTTAATTAGAAGAAAAAGGAGGTGACATAAAAGTCACTGAAGTCTTTAAAGTCGTTCTTAAATGCTGCATTTCGTCTTCGTCTCAAACATTGAAAACTGAATTACATTTTTGTTCAGTAACTGTAACAGTTTTCACTTTGGTTTTTTGCTTATATCTCGAAAACAATTACTCCTATCAATTTTCATCTTTCTTTCAAAATTAAAGCTGATAAAATTTCCAACAAAATAGTTTTTTACATTTTTCTTGTAGGACCAATCATAAGCGAGATATAAGTTTGAAAATAATTAATAATTAAAAAAAAATGTGCTTTAACAGAAAATGTTTTGTGATTAAAATACACTTAATTTATTGGGTCCAATACATTATTATAAGAAAAAGGAGGTGACATAAAAGTCACTGAAGTTTTCAGAGTCGATTTTCATTTTCGTCTTCGTCTCAAACATTGAAAACTGAATTACATTTTTGTTCAGTAACAGTTACAGTTTTCTTATTGGTTTTTTGCTTATATCTTGAAAACTGTTACTCCTATTAATTTTTATCTTTCTTTCAAGATTAAAGCTGATAAAAGTTTCTACAAAATTTTTTTTGTCTAAACTGATACAAAATTCGGTGGTTTGTGTCCGAATACAAAGTTTTCAGATTCTTTAATGTTAGGTTTGCTGCTTCTAACAAAGAATCAACGAAAATATTTTGTTTTAATACAAACTGCAATATAAAATGTCTTTATAAGCCAAACATGATGTTTGGCATATGTTTAATAAAAATCTACTCGTTTGGAAGCATAGAATCATTCCAAATAAGCTATTCTCGTCCAAACCATAATGTAATTAGTATTTTGTGCTAAAATACAGCGTTTTTGTTAGATTTATTAACAATTTTGTTTATTTTAAGCAATGAAACGAATAGGATTAGCTGCCTTTATCCAAAGTGATACATAAATTGCTCTTTTATGCCAGATTAATACGTTTTTAGTCTGTTCGATGTAAGTTTTCTTGTTCAAAGCAAAAGATCGTCTAAAATAAGCCGTTTTTGTTTGAACTGATAAACAATTCAGACTAAGACTCAACAAAAATAATTTGTTTTAATCCAAACTGATACTTTTTGACCCTATAAGAGTCCTATAAGAGTCCGAGATACGCCGCTCTCGTCAAGTCTATAACGTAATTGGATTTTTTGTGTCAGAATACGACGTTTTCTGTCTGTTTAATATAAGTTTTTAATAATAATAATAATAACAATAATAATAATAATAATAATAATAATAATAATAATAATAATAATAATAATAATAATAATAGTAATAATAATAGTAATAATAATAATAATATTAATAATAATAATAATGAAAATAATAATAGTAATAAAAGTAAGCTTAGTTTTCTAAGCAAAAATGAAGCTTATTTTGTGTGTTATATGAGCGTTTTCTCATTTCTATGCAAGAAATCATCTGTGATCTGTGTATTTAGGCAAGAAATTGTCTAAAATTAATAACTCATTTTAAAACCGGTATAAAAACATTTACTATACAAAAGTTAATAATAAAAATAATAAAAATAATAATAATAATAATATTAATAATAATAATAATAATAATAATAATAATAATAATAATAATAATAATAATAATAATAATAATAATAATAATAATAATAATAATAATAATAATAGTAATAAAAGTAAGCTTAGTTTTCTAAGCAAAAATGAAGCTTATTTTGTGTGTTATATGAGCGTTTTCTCATTTCTATGCAAGAGATCATCTGTGATCTGTGTTTTTAGGCAAGAAATTGAATAAAATTAATAACTCATTTTAAAACTGGTATAAAAACATTTACTATACAAAAGTTAATAATAATTATAATAATAATAAAAATGATAATAATAATAATAATAATAATAATAATAATAATAATAATAATAATAATAATAATAATAATAATAATAATAATAATAATGATAATAATACTTATAATAATGAATTTCTTTCTAAAATAAAGTTTAGTTTTTCTAAGCAAAAATGATGCTTATTTTGTGTTATCTGAGCGTTTTCTCATTTCTATGCAAGAGATCACCTGTGATCTGTGTTTTTAGGCGAGAAATTGTCTAAAATTAATAACTCATTTTAAAACTGGTATAAAAACATTTACTATAAAAAATTTATAATCGGTTTTTAATAATAATAATATTAATATTAATAATAATAATAATAATAATAATAATAATAATAATAATAATAATAATAGTAATAATAATATAAATAATAATAATAATAATAATAATAATAATAATAATAATAGTAATAGTAACATAAGTAATAATAATAATAATACTTTTAATAAGGAAAAATGGAGCTTATTTTGTGTGTTACATGAGTGTTTTCTCATTTCTATGCAAAAGATCATGTGTGATCTGTGTTTTTAGGCAATCTAAGCCATTTTATAGTTTTTAATATTTAACAAAAATTTGCTTTATCAACTCCTATCAATTTTTACTTTTTCACCAAAATTAAAGGTGATAAAATTTCCTACAAAATCGTTATTTGCTTTTTTCATGTAGAACTAACCATAAGCGAGATATAAGTTTGACAATAATTAATAATTAAAAAAAAGTGTTTTAACAGAAAATGTCTTGTGATTTAAAATACACTTAATTTATTGGGTCCAATACTTTATTAGAAGAAAAAGGAGGTGACATAAAAGTCACTGAAGTCTTCAGAGTCGTTTTTAAATGCTGCATTTTTGTCTTCGTCTCAAACATTGAAAATTGAATTACATTTTTGTTCAGTAACCGTTACAGTTTTCTTATTGGTTTTTTGCTTATATCTCGAAAACAGTTACTCCTATCAAATTTTATCTTTCTTTCAAAATTAAAGCTAATAAAATTTCCAACAAAATAGTTAATTACATTTTTCTTGTAGGACCAAGCAGAAACGAGTTATAGAGTTAGATATAAATAATATTTAACAAAAATTTGCTTTAAAATAAAATGCTTGAAAAACCGGAATTATACTAAATTAAGTGTGTCTAACACTTTAGTAGAGGAAAAAGGAGAAGACATAAAAGTCACTAAATGTTTCAGAGTCGTCTTTAGTCGTCATATTAATAACAATAACATTAATAATAATAATACTAATAGTACTAAATTTGCTTATATGCAAACGCTTAATTAAGGTAACAGTTTTTTGGTTTCTTGCTTATATCTCGAAAACAGTTACTCCTATCAATTTTTATCTTTTTTTCAAAATTAAAGCTGATAAAATTTCCTACAAAATAGTTATTTGCATTTTTTTGTAGGACCAACCATAAGCGAGTTATAGAGTTGGATATAAATAATCTTTAACAAAAATTTGCTTTACAATAAAATGTTTGAAAGACCGAAATTAAACTAAATTAAGACTAACACTTTAGTAGAGGAAAAAGGAGAAGACATAAAAGTCACCAAAGTCTTCAGAGCCCTTTTTAGTCGTCATAATAATAACAATAACATTAATAATAATAATACTAATATTACTAAATTTGCTTATATGCAAACGCTTAATTAATGTAACAGTTTTTTGGTTTCTTGCTTATATCTCGAAAACAGTTACTCCTATCAATTTTTAAATTTTTACTAAAATTAAAGCTGATAAAATTTCCTACAAAATAGTAATTTGCATTTTTAATGTAGGACTAACTATAAGCGAGATATAAGTTTGAAAATAATTAATATTTAAAAAAAAGTGCTTTAACAGAAAATGTTTTGTGATTTAAAATACACTTAATTTAATGGGTCCAATACTTTATTAGAAAAAAAAGGAGGAGGCATAAAAGTCACTGAAGTCTTCAGAGGCGATTTTAAAAGCTGCATTTTCGTCTTTGTCTCAAACATTGAAAACTGAATTACATTTTTGTTCAGTAACACTCACAGTTTTCTTATTGGTTTTTTGCTTATATCTCAAAAACAGTTACTCCTATAAAAATAAAAATAAATAAAATGTTTGAAAAACCGAAATTAAACTAAATTAATTAAAACTAACACTTTAGTAGAGGAAAAAGGAGAAGACATAAAAGTCACCAAAGTCTTGAGAGTCGTTTTTAGTCGTCATATTAAAAACAATAACATTAATAATAATAATACTAATATTACTAAATTTGCTTACATGCAAGCGCTTAATTAAGGTAACAGTTTTTTGGTTTCTTGCTTATATCTCGAAAACAGTTACTCCTAACAATTTTTAAATTTTTACTAAAATTAAAGCTGATAAAATTTCCTACAAAATAGTAATTTGCATTTTTCATGTAGGACTAACCATAAGCGAGATATAAGTTTGAAAATAATTAATATTTAAAAAAAAAGTGCTTTAACAGAAAATGTCTTGTGATTTAAAATACACTTAATTTATTGGGTCCAATACTTTATTAGAAGAAAAAGGAGGTGACATAAAAGTCACTGAAGTCTTCAGAGTCGTTTTTAAATGCTGCATTTTCGTCTTCGTCTCAAACATTGAAAACTGAATTACATTTCTGTTCAGTAACTGTAACAGTTTTCACTTTGGTTTTTTGCTTATATCTCGAAAACACCAAAATAGTTATTTACATTTTTCTTGTAGGACCAAGCATAACCAAGTTATAGAGTTGGATATAAATAATATTAAACAAAAATTTGCTTTAAAATAAAATGTTTGAAAAACCGAAATTAAACGAAATTAATTGTGTCTAACACTTTAGTAGAGGAAAAAGGAGAAGACTTAAAAGTCACTAAAGTCTTAAGAATCGTCTTTAATTGTCATATTAATAAAAATAACATTAATAATAACAATACTATTAGTACTAAATTTGCTTATATGCAAGCGCTTAATTAAGGTAACAGTTTTTTTTTTTGCTTATATCTCGAAAACAGTTACTCCTATCAATTTTTACCTTTTCACCAAAATTAAAGCTGATAAAATTTCCTTCAAAATCGTTATTTGTATTTTTCATGTAGAACTAACCATAAGCAAGATATAAGTTTGAAAATAATTAATAATTAAAAAAAATGTGTTTTAACAGAAAATGTCTTGTGATTTAAAATACACTTAATTTATTGTGTCCAATACTTAATTAGAAGATAAAGGAGGTGACAGTAAATGCTGCATTTTCGTCTTCGTCTCAAACATTAAATACTGAATTACATTTTTGTTTAGTAACAGTTACAGTTTTCTTATTGGTTTTTTGCTTATATCTCGAAAACAGTTACTCCTATCAATTTTTATTTTTCTTTCAAAATTAAAGCTGATAAAATTTCCTACAAAATAGTTATTTGCATTTTTCTTGTAGGACCAACCATAAGCGAGTTATTGCGTTGGATATAAATAATATTTAACAAAAACTTGCTTTAATAAAATGTTTGAAAAACTAAAATTATACTAAATTAATTGTGTCTAACACTTTAGTGGAGGAAAAAGGAGAAGACATAAAAGTCACTAAAGGTTTCAGAGTCGTCTTTAGTCGTCATATTAATAACAATAACATTAATAATAATAATACTAATAGTACTAAATTTGCTTACATGCAAACGCTTAATTAAGGTAACAGTTTTTTGGTTTCTTGCTTATATCTCGAAAACAGTTACTTATGTCAATTTTCATCTTTTTACTAAAATTAAAGCTAATAAAATATCCTACAAAATAGTTATTTGCATTTTTCATGTAGGACTAACCATAAGCGAGATATATGATTGAAAATAATTAATATTTAAAAAAAATTGCTTTAACAGAAAATGTCTTGTGATTTAAAATATACTTAATTTATAGGGTCCAATACTTTATTAGAGGAAAAAGGAGGTGACATAAAAGTTGCTGAAGTCTTCAGAGTCGTTTTAAAATGCTGCATTTCGTCTTCGTCTCAAACATTGAAAACTGAATTACATTTTTGTTCAGTAACTGTAACAGTTTTCACTTTGGTTTTTTGCTTATATCTCGAAAACAGTTACTCCTATCAATTTTTATATTTCTTTCAAAATTAAAGCTGATAAAATTTCCTTCAAAATAGTTATTTGCATTTTTCTTGAAGGACCAACCATAAGCGAGTTATTGCGTTGGATATAAATAATATTTAACAAAAACTTGCTTTAATAAAATGTTTGAAAAACTAAAATTATACTAAATTAATTGTGTCTAACACTTTAGTGGAGGAAAAAGGAAGAAGACATAAAAGTCACCAAAGTTTTGAGAGTCGTTTTTAGATGTCATATTAATAACAATAACATTAATAATAATAATACTAATAGTCCTAAATTTGCTTATATGCAAGCGCTTAATTAAGGTAACAGTTTCTTGCTTATATCTCGAAAACAGTTACTCCTATTAATTTTTAACTTTTTACTAAAATTAAAGCTGATAAAATTTCCTACAAAATAGTTATTTGCATTTTTCATGTAGGACTAACCATAAGCGAGATATAAGTTTGAAAATAATTAATATTTAAAAAAAAAGTGCTTTAACAGAAAATGTTTTGTGATTTAAAATACACTTAATTTATTAGGTCCAATACTTTATTAGAAGAAAAAGGAGGTGACATATAAGTCACTGAAGTCTTCATAGTCGATTTTAAATGCTGCATTTTCGTCTTCGTCTCAAACATTGAAAACTGAATTACATTTTTGTTCAGTAACAGTTACAGTTTTCTTATTGGTTTTTTGCTTATATCTCGAAAACAGTTACTCCTATCAATTTTTATTTTTCTTTCAAAATTAAAGCTGATAAAATTTCCTACAAAATAGTTATTTGCATTTTTCTTGTAGGACCAACCATAAGCGAGTTATTGCGTTGGATATAAATAATATTTAACAAAAACTTGCTTTAATAAAATGTTTGAAAAACTAAAATTATACTAAATTAATTGTGTCTAACACTTTTGTGGAGGAAAAAGGAGAAGACATAAAAGTCACTAAAGGTTTCAGAGTCGTCTTTAGTCGTCATATTAATAACAATAACATTAATAATAATAATACTAATAGTACTAAATTTGCTTACATCCAAACGCTTAATTAAGGTAACAGTTTTTTGGTTTCTTGCTTATATCTCGAAAACAGTTACTTATGTCAATTTTCATCTTTTTACTAAAATTAAAGCTGATAAAATATCCTACAAAATAGTTATTTGCATTTTTCATGTAGGACTAACCATAAGCGAGATATATGATTGAAAATAATTAATATTTAAAAAAAATTGCTTTAACAGAAAATGTCTTGTGATTTAAAATATACTTAATTTATTGGGTCCAATACTTTATTAGAGAAAAAAGGAGGTGACATAAAAGTTGCTGAAGTCTTCAGAGTCGTTTTAAAATGCTGCATTTCGTCTTCGTCTCAAACATTGAAAACTGAATTACATTTTTGTTCAGTAACTGTAACAGTTTTCACTTTGGTTTTTTGCTTATATCTTGAAAACAATTACTCCTATCAATTTTCATCTTTCTTTCAAAATTAAAGCTGATAAAATTTTCTACAAAATCGTTATTTGCATTTTTCTTGTAGGACCAACCATAAGCGAGTAATAGAGTTGGATTTAAATAATATTTAACAAAAATTTGCTTTAAAACAAAATGTTTGAAAAACCGTTATTAAACTAAATTAATTGAGTCTAACACTTTAGCATAGGAAAAAGGAGAAGACATAAAAGTCACCAAAGTCTTCAGAGTCGTTTTTAGTCGTCATTTTAATAACAATAACATTAATAATAATAATACTAATAGTACTAAATTTGCTTATATGCAAGCGTTTTATTAAGGTAACAGTGTTTTGGTTTCTTGCTTATATCTCGAAAACAGTTACTCCTATCAATTTTTATCTTTTCACTAAAATTAAAGCTGATAAAATTTCCTACAAAATAGTTATTTGCATTTCTTTTGTAAGACCAACCATAAGCGAGTTATAGAGTTGGATATAAATAATCTTCAACAAAAATTTGCTTTAAAATAAAATGTTTGAAATACTGAAACTAAACTAAATTAATTGTGTCTAACACTTTAGTAGAGGAAAAAGAAGAAGACATAAAAGTCACTATAGGTTTCAGAGTCGTCTTTAATCGTCATATTAATAACAATAACATTAATAATAATAATACCAATAGTACTAAATTTGCTTATATGCAAACGCTTAATTAAGTTAACAGTTTTTTGGTTTTTTGGTTATATCTCGAAAATAGTTACTCCTATCAATTTTTATCTTTTTACTAAAATTAAAGCTGATTAAATTTTCTACAAAATAGTTATTTGCATTTTTCTTGTAGGACCAAGCATAAGCGAGTTATAGAGATAGATATAAATAATATTTAACAAAAATTTGCTTTAAAATAAAATGTTTGAAAAACCGAAATTAAACTAAATTAATTGAGTCTAACACTTTAGTATAGGAAAAAGGAGAAGACATAAAAATCACCAAAGTTGTTAGAGTCTTTTTTAGTCGTCATTTTAATAACAATAACAATAATAATAATAATACTAATAGTACTAAATTTGCATATAAGCAAGCGCTTTATTAAGGTAACAGTTTTTTGGTTTTTTGGTTATATCTCGAAAATAGTTACTCCTATCAATTTTTATCTTTTTACTAAAATTAAAGCTGATTAAATTTTCTACAAAATAGTTATTTGCATTTTTCTTGTAGGACCAAGCATAAGCGAGTTATAGAGATAGATATAAATAATATTTAACAAAAATTTGCTTTAAAATAAATATTACTGAAATTAAACTAAAGTAATTGTGTCTAACACTTTAGTAGAGGAAAAAGAAAAAGACATAAAAGTCACTACAGGTTTCAGAGTCGTCTTTAGTCGTCATATTAATAACAATAACATTAATAATAATAATACTAATACTACTAAATTTGCTTTTATGCAAGCGTTTAATTAAGGTAACAGGTTCTTGCTTATATCTCGAAAACAGTTACTCCTATCAATTTTTATCTTTTTACTAAAATTAAAGCTGATAAAATTTCCTACAAAATAGTTATTTGCATTTTTTATGTAGAACTAACCATAAGCGAGATATAAGTTTGAAAATAATTAATATTTAAAGAAAAAGTGCTTTAACAGAAAATGTCTTGTGATTTAAAATACACTTAATTTAATGGGTCCAATACTTTATTAGAAGAAAAAGGAGGTGACATAAAAGTCACCAAAGTCTTCAGAGTTGTTTTTAGTACTAAATTTGCTTATATGTAAGCCCTTAATTAAGGTAACAGTTTTTTGGTTTCTTGCTTATATCTCGAAAACAGTTACTCTTATCAATTTTTATCTTTTTACTAAAATTAAAGCTGATAAAATTTCCTACAAAATAGTTATTTGCATATTTCATGTAGAACTAACCATAAGCGAGATATAAGTTTAAAAATAATTAATATTTAAAGAAAAAGTGCTTTAACAGAAAATGTTTAATGATTTAAAATACACTTAATTTAATGGGTCCAATACTTTATTAGAAGAAAAAGGAGGTGACATAAAAGTCACTGAAGTCTTTAGAGTCGATTTTAAATGCTGCATTTTCGTCTTTGTCTCAAACATTGAAAACTGAATTATATTTTTGTTCAGTAACAGTTACAGTTTTCTTATTGGTTTTTTGCTTATATCTCGAAAACTGTTACTTCTATCAATTTTTATCTTTCTTTCAAAATTAAAGCTGATAAAATTTCCTACAAATAGTTATTTGCATTTTTCTTGTAGGACCAACCATAAGCGAGTTATAGAGTTGGATATAAATAATCTTTAACAAAAATTTGCTTTAAAATAAAATGTTTGAAAATCCGAAATCAAACTAAATTAATTAAGACTAACACTTTAGTAGAGGAAAAAGAAGAAGACATAAAAGTCACCAAAATCTTGAGAGTCGTTTTTAGTCGTCATATTAATAACAATAACATTAATAATAATAATACTAATATTACTAAATTTGCTTATATTCAAGCGCTTAATTAAGATAACAGTTTCTTGCTTGTATCTCGAAAACAGTTACTCCTATCAATTTTTATCTTTTTACTAAAATTAAAGCTGATAAAATTTTCTACAAAATATTTATTTGCATTTTTTATGTAGGACTAACCATAAGCGAGATATAAGTTTGAAAATAATTAATATTTAAAAAAAAAGTGCTTTAACAGAAAATGTCTTGTGATTTAAAATACACTTAATTTATTGGGTCCAATACTTTATTAGAAGAAAAAGGAGGTGACATAAAAGTCACTGAAGTCTTCAGAGTCGTTTTTAAATGCTGCATTTTCGTCTTCGTCTCAAATATTGAAAACTGAATTACATTTTAGTTCAGTAACAGTTACAGTTTTCTTATAGGTTTTTTGCTTATATCTCGAAAACAGTTACTCCTATCAATTTTTACTTTTCTTTCAAAATTAAAGCTGATAAAATTTCCTACAAAATAGTTAATTGCATTTTTTTTGTAAGACCAACCATAAGAGAGTTATAGAGTTGGATACAAATAATCTTTAACAAAAATTTGCTTTAAAATAAAATGTTTAAAAAGCCGAAATTCAACTAAATTAATTGTGTCTAACACTTTAGTAGAGGAAAAAGGAGGAGACATAAAAGTCACTAAAGTCTTCAGAATCGTCTTTAGTCGTCATATTAATAACAATAACATTAATAATAACAATACTATTAGTACTAAATTTGCTTATATGCAAGCGCTTAATTAAGGTAACAGTTTTTTTGTTGTTTGTTTATATCTCGAAAACAGTTACTCCTATCAATTTTTACCTTTTCACCAAAATTAAAGCTGATAAAATTTCCTTCAAAATCGTTATTTGCATTTTTCATGTATTATTCATGTATTATTATTATTATTATTATAATTATTATTATTGTTATCATTACTATTATTTTTATTATTATTACTATTATTATTATTATTATTATAATTATTAATATTATTATTATTAAAAACCGATTATAACTTTTGTATAGTAAATGTTTTTATACCAGTTTTAAAATGAGTTATTAATTTTAGACCATTTCTTGCCTAAAAACACAGATCACAGATGATCTCTTGCATAGAAATGAGAAAACGCTCAGATAACACAAAATAAGCACCATTTTTGCTTAGAAAAACTAAGCTTTAATTTAGAAAGAAATTCATTATTATAAGTATTATTATCATTATTATTATTATTATTATTATTATTATTAACTTTTGTATAGTAAATGTTTTTATACCAGTTTTAAAATGAGTTATTAATTTTAGACAATTTCTTGCCTAAAAACACAGATCACAGATGATCTCTTGCATAGAAATGAGAAAACGCTCAGATAACACAAAATAAGCATCATTTTTGCTTAGAAAAACTAAGCTTTAATTTAGAAAGAAATTCATTATTATAAGTTATATTATCATTATTATTATTATTATTATTATTATTATTATTATTATTATTATTATTATTATTATTATTATTATTATTATTATTATTAACTTTTGTATAGTAAATGTTTTTATACCAGTTTTAAAATGAGTTTTTAATTTTAGACAATTTCTTGCCTAAAAACACAGATCACAGATGATCTCTTGCATAGAAATGAGAAAACGCTCATATAACACACAAAATAAGCTTCATTTTTGCTTAGAAAACTAAGCTTACTTTTATTACTATTATTATTTTTATTATTATTATTATTATTATTATTATTATTATTATTGTTATTATTATTATTATTATTATTAAAAACTTATATTAAACAGACAGAAAACGTCGTATTCTGACACAAAAAAACAAATTACGTTATAGACTTGACGAGTACGGCGTATCTCGGACTCTTATAGGACTCTTATAGGGTCAAAAAGTATCTGTTTGGATTAAAACAAATTATTTTTGTTGAGTCTCAGTCTGAATTGTTTATCAGTTCAAACAAAAACGGCTTATTTTAGACGATCTTTTACTTTAAACAAGAAAACTTACATCGAACAGACTAAAAACGTATTAATCTGGCATAAAAGAGCAATTTATGTATCACTTTGGATAAAGGCAGCTAATTCTATTCGTTTCATTGCTTAAAATAGACAAAATTGTTAATAAATCTAACAAAAACGCTGTATTCTAGCACAAAATACAAATTACATTATAGTTTCGACGAGAATAGCTTATTTGGAATGATTCTATGCTTCCAAACGAGTAAATTTTTATTAAACAGATGCCAAACATCATGTTTTGTCCTATAAAAACATTTTATATTGCAGTTTGTATTAAAACAAAATATTTTCGTTGATTCTTTGTTAGAAGCAGCAAACCTAACATTAAAGAATCTGAAAACTTTGTATTCGGACACAAACCACCGAATTTTGTATCAGTTTAGACAAAAACGGTTGATTTTCGACAATATTTTGCTTTGAACAAGAAAACTTATATCAAACTGACTAAAAACGTTTTATTTTAGCACAAAACAAAAGATTTGCGTTATAGTCTTAACGAGAGCTGTTAATTTCAAACGGTTCTATGCTTTGAAACGAGTAAACTTTCGCTGTACAGAGGAAAAACATCTTATTTCGCCTTTTAAAAACGATTCATGCCACAGTTTGGATAAAAACCAATTATTTTCGTTAATTAATTGTTACAAACATGAAACCTTACATTAAAGTAACTGAAAACCCCTTATTCAGGCACAGAAATTAGAATTACGTTTCAGTCTGGACAAAAACTGCTTACTTTAGACGATCCTTTGTTTTGAATACAAAAAATTACATTAAAAAGATTAAAAACGTCTTATTCTGGCTGAAACTGCAAATTATATATTACTCTAGATAAAAGCAATTTATCCTGATTACTCCTTTACTTAGAATAGAGTAAACTTGTATAAAAATTAATGAAAACTTTAAATTTCGTCTCAAAGAAATAATTTACGTTATAGTTTGGACCAGCACTGTTTATTTCAAACGATTTTATGATTCAAAACTAATGAACTTTTATGGGGCAGATGCAAAACCACATATTACCATATAAAGCGTTGTTTTAAAGCAAATTATTACCTTTTGCAACAAGAAATTTCACGAAAAAGAAACTGAAAACTTCGTGTCCATGCACAAATATCGAATTACGTATCAGTTTAGACAAATACAGCTTATTTTAAACGATTCCTTGCTATAAACAAGAAAAATTTTATCAAAAATATTGAAAACATCTTATTCTTGAAAATAAGAGCAAATTATGTATCAGTTTTAACAAAAGCGGATTACTCTGTTTGATTCTATGCTTAGAGTAGAGTAAACTACTATAAAACGTAATGAAAACTCTATATTCAAGCTCAAAAGAACAAATTACGTTATAGTTTTGACAAAAAAAAATTATTTCGGACGATTACGTACTTCGAAGTAAGCAAACTTTAATTGAACAAGTGCAAAAGCTAATACTTTGCTTTAAAATAACGATTTATGTGATAATATGGTATTTTGCATCTGTCCTATAAAAGTTTACTCGTTTCGCTCCATTGAATCATTCGAAATAAATTATTTTGACACAACAACGAAAATAATTTGTTTCTTGTTTGTAACAATGAATTAACAAAAATAATTGGTGTTTATCTAAACTGTGGCATTAAGACTTTAAGACTATAACGCAAATCTTTTGTTTTGTGCTAAAATAAGACGTTTTTAGTCAGTTTGATATAAGTTTTCTTGTTCAAAGCAAAATATTGTCGAAAATCAACCGTTTTTGTCTAAACTAATACAAAAATCGGTGGTTTGTGTCCGAATACAAAGTTTTCAGATTCTATAATGTTAGGTTTGCTGCTTCTAACAAAGAATCAACGAAAATATTTTGTTTTAATACAAACTGCAATATAAAATGTCTTTATAGGACAAAACATGATGTTTGGCATCTGTTTAATAAAAATTTACTCGTTTGGAAGCATAGAATCATTCCAAATAAGCTATTCTCATCGAAACTATAATGTAATTAGTATTTTGTGCTAGAATACAGCGTTTTTGTTAGATTTATTAACAATTTTGTCTATTTTAAGCAATGAAACGAATAGGATTAGCTGCCTTAATCCAAAGTGATACATAAATTGCTCTTTTATGCCAGATTAATACGTTTTTAGTCTGTTCGATGTAAGTTTTCTTGTTCAAAGCAAAAGATCGTCTAAAATAAGCCGTTTTTGTTTGAACTGATAAACAATTCAGACTGAGACTCAACAAAAATAATTTGTTTTAATCCAAACTGATACTTTTTGATCCTATAAGAGTCCTACAAGAGTCTGAGATACGCCGTTCTCGTCAAGTCTATAACGTAATTCGTTTTTTTGTGTCAGAATACGACGTTTTCTGTCTGTTTAATATAAGTTTTTAATAATAATAATAATAATAACAATAATAATAATAATAATAATAATAATAATAATAATAATAATAATAATAATAATAATAATAATAGTAATAATAATAATAATAATAGTAATAATAATAATAATATTAATAATAATAATAATAAAAATAATATTAGTAATAAAAGTAAGCTTAGTTTTCTAAGCAAAAATGAAGCTTATTTTGTGTGTTGTTATATGAGCGTTTTCTCATTTCTATGCAAGAAATCATCTGTGAACTGTGTTTTTAGGCAAGAAATTGTCTAAAATTAATAACTCATTTTAAAACTGGTATAAAAACATTTACTATACAAAAGTTAATAATAATAATAATAATAATAATAATATAAATAATAATAATAATAATAATAATAATAATAATAATAATAATAATAATAATAATAATAATAATAATAATAATAGTAATAAAAGTAAGCTTAGTTTTCTAAGCAAAAATGAAGCTTATTTTGTGTGTTATATGAGCGTTTTCTCATTTCTATGCAAGAGATCATCTGTGATCTGTGTTTTTAGGCAAGAAATTGTCTAAAATTAATAACTTATTTTAAAACTGGTATAAAAACATTTACTATACAAAAGTTATAATCGGTTTTTAATAATAATAATATTAATAATAATAATAATAATAATAATAATAATAATAATATTAATAAAAATAATAATAGTAATAAAAGAAAGCTTAGTTTTCTAAGCAAAAATGAAGCTTATTTTGTGTGTTATATAAGCGTTTTCTCATTTCTATGCAAGAGATCATCTGTGATCTGTGTTTTTAGGCAAGAAATTGTCTAAAATTAATAACTCATTTTAAAACTGGTATAAAAACATTTACTATACAAAAGTTAATAATAATAATAATAATAATAATAATAATAATAATAATAATAATAATAATAATAATAGTGATAATAATACTTATAATAATGAATTTCTTTCTAAATTAAAGCTTAGTTTTTCTAAGCAAAAATGATGCTTATTTTGTGGTATCTGAGCGTTTTCTCATTTCTATGCAAGAGATCATCTGTGATCTGTGTTTTTAGGCAAGAAATTGTCTAAAATTAATAACTCATTTTAAAACTGGTATAAGAACATTTACTATACAAAAGTTAATAATAATAATAATAATAATAATAATAATAATGATAATACTTATAATAATGAATTTCTTTCTAAATTAAAGCTTAGTTTTTCTAAGCAAAAATGATGCTTATTTTGTGTTATCTGAGCGTTTTCTCATTTCTATGCAAGAGATCATCTGTGATCTGTGTTTTTAGGCAAGAAATTGTCTAAAATTAATAACTCATTTTAAAACTGGTATAAAAACATTTACTATACAAAAGTTATAATCGGTTTTTAATAATAATAATATTAATAATTATAATAATAATAATAATAATAATAATAATAATAATAATAATAATAATAATAATAATAATAATAGTAATAATAATAATAAAAATAATAGTAATAATAACAATAATAATAATTATAATAATAATAATAATAATACATGAATAATACATGAAAAATGCAAATAACGATTTTGAAGGAAATTTTATCAGCTTTAATTTTGGTGAAAAGGTAAAAATTGATAGGAGTAACTGTTTTCGAGATATAAACAAACAACAAAAAAACTGTTACCTTAATTAAGCGCTTGCATATAAGCAAATTTAGTACTAATAGTATTGTTATTATTAATGTTATTGTTATTAATATGACGACTAAAGACGATTCTGAAGACTTTAGTGACTTTTATGTCTCCTCCTTTTTCCTCTACTAAAGTGTTAGACACAATTAATTTAGTTGAATTTCGGTTTTTCAAACATTTTATTTTAAAGCAAATTTTTGTTAAAGATTATTTATATCCAACTCTATAACTCTCTTATGGTTGGTCTTACAAAAAAAATGCAATTAACTATTTTGTAGGAAATTTTATCAGCTTTAATTTTGAAAGAAAAGTACAAATTGATAGGAGTAACTGTTTTCGAAATATAAGCAAAAAACCTATAAGAAAACTGTAACTGTTACTGAACTAAAATGTAATTCAGTTTTCAATATTTGAGACGAAGACGAAAATGCAGCATTTAAAAACGACTCTGAAGACTTCAGTGACTTTTATGTCACCTCCTTTTTCTTCTAATAAAGTATTGGACCCAATAAATTAAGTGTATTTTAAATCACAAGACATTTTCTGTTAAAGCACTTTTTTTTTAAATATTAATTATTTTCAAACTTATATCTCGCTTATGGTTAGTCCTACATAAAAAATGCAAATAAATATTTTGTAGGAAATTTTATCAGCTTTAATTTTAGTAAAAAGATAAAAATTGATAGGAGCAACTGTTTTCGAGATACAAGCAAGAAACTGTTATCTTAATTAAGCGCTTGAATATAAGCAAATTTAGTAATATTAGCATTATTATTATTAATGTTATTGTTATTAATATGACGACTAAAAACGACTCTCAAGATTTTGGTGACTTTTATGTCTTCTCCTTTTTCCTCTACTAAAGTGTTAGTCTTAATTAATTTAGTTTGATTTCGGATTTTCAAGCATTTTATTTTAAAGCAAATTTTTGTTAAAGATTATTTATATCCAACTCTATAACTCGCTTATGGTTGGTCCTACAAGAAAAATGCAAATAACTATTTGTAGGAAATTTTATCAGCTTTAATTTTGTTAATTTTGAAAGAAAGATAAAAATTGATAGGAGTAACAGTTTTCGAGATATAAGCAAAAAACCAATAAGAAAACTGTAACTGTTACTGAACAAAAATATAATTCAGTTTTCAATGTTTGAGACAAAGACGAAAATGCAGCATTTAAAATCGACTCTAAAGACTTCAGTGACTTTTATGTCACCTCCTTTTTCTTCTAATAAAGTATTGGACCCATTAAATTAAGTGTATTTTAAATCACTAAACATTTTCTGTTAAAGCACTTTTTCTTTAAATATTAATTATTTTTAAACTTATATCTCGCTTATGGTTAGTTCTACATGAAATATGCAAATAACTATTTTGTAGGAAATTTTATCAGCTTTAATTTTAGTAAAAAGATAAAAATTGACAAGAGTAACTGTTTTCGAGATATAAGCAAGAAACCAAAAAAGTGTTACCTTAATTAAGGGCTTACATATAAGCAAATTTAGTACTAAAAACAACTCTGAAGACTTTGGTGACTTTTATGTCACCTCCTTTTTCTTCTAATAAAGTATTGGACCCATTAAATTAAGTGTATTTTAAATCACAAGACATTTTCTGTTAAAGCACTTTTTCTTTAAATATTAATTATTTTCAAACTTATATCTCGCTTATGGTTAGTTCTACATAAAAAATGCAAATAACTATTTTGTAGGAAATTTTATCAGCTTTAATTTTAGTAAAAAGATAAAAATTGATAGGAGTAACTGTTTTCGAGATATAAGCAAGAAACCAAAACACTGTTACCTTAATAAAACGCTTGCATATAAGCAAATTTAGTACTATTAGTATTATTATTATTAATGTTATTGTTATTAAAATGACGACTAAAAACGACTCTGAAGACTTTGGTGACTTTTATGTCTTCTCCTTTTTCCTATGCTAAAGTGTTAGACCCAATTAATTTAGTTTAATATCGGTTTTTCAAACATTTTGTTTTAAAGCAAATTTTTGTTAAATATTATTTAAATCCAACTCTATTACTCGCTTATGGTTGGTCCTACAAGAAAAATGCAAATAACGATTTTGTAGAATATTTTATCAGCTTTAATTTTGAAAGAAAGATGAAAATTGATAGGAGTAATTGTTTTCAAGATATAAGCAAAAAACCAAAGTGAAAACTGTTACAGTTACTGAACAAAAATGTAATTCAGTTTTCAATGTTTGAGACGAAGACGAAATGCAGCATTTTAAAACGACTCTGAAGACTTCAGCAACTTTTATGTCACCTCCTTTTTCCTCTAATAAAGTATTGGACCCAATAAATTAAGTATATTTTAAATCACAAGACATTTTCTGTTAAAGCAATTTTTTTTAAATATTAATTATTTTCAATCATATATCTCGCTTATGGTTAGTCCTACATGAAAAATGCAAATAACTATTTTGTAGGATATTTTATCAGCTTTAATTTTAGTAAAAAGATGAAAATTGACATAAGTAACTGTTTTCGAGATATAAGCAAGAAACCAAAAAACTGTTACCTTAATTAAGTGTTTGCATGTAAGCAAATTTAGTACTATTAGTATTATTATTATTAATGTTATTGTTATTAATATGACGACTAAAGACGACTCTGAAACCTTTAGTGACTTTTATGTCTTCTCCTTTTTCCTCCACTAAAGTGTTAGACACAATTAATTTAGTATAATTTTAGTTTTTCAAACATTTTATTAAAGCAAGTTTTTGTTAAATATTATTTATATCCAACGCAATAACTCGCTTATGGTTGGTCCTACAAGAAAAATGCAAATAACTATTTTGTAGGAAATTTTATCAGCTTTAATTTTGAAAGAAAAATAAAAATTGATAGGAGTAACTGTTTTCGAGATATAAGCAAAAAACCAATAAGAAAACTGTAACTGTTTCTGAACAAAAATGTAATTCAGTTTTCAATGTTTGAGACGAAGACGAAAATGCAGCATTTAAAATCGACTATGAAGACTTCAGTGACTTATATGTCACCTCCTTTTTCTTCTAATAAAGTATTGGACCTAATAAATTAAGTGTATTTTAAATCACAAAACATTTTCTGTTAAAGCACTTTTTTTTTAAATATTAATTATTTTCAAACTTATATCTCGCTTATGGTTAGTCCTACATGAAAAATGCAAATAACTATTTTGTAGGAAATTTTATCAGCTTTAATTTTAGTAAAAAGTTAAAAATTAATAGGAGTAACTGTTTTCGAGATATAAGCAAGAAACTGTTACCTTAATTAAGCGCTTGCATATGAGCAAATTTAGGACTATTAGTATTATTATTATTAATGTTATTGTTATTAATATGACATCTAAAAACGACTCTCAAAACTTTGGTGACTTTTATGTCTTCTTCCTTTTTCCTCCACTAAAGTGTTAGACACAATTAATTTAGTTTAATTTTAGTTTTTCAAACATTTTATTTTATATCAAATTTTTGTTAAAGATTATTTATATCCAACTCTATAACTCGCTTATGGTTGGTCCTACAAAAAAAAATGCAAAAAACTATTTTGTAAAAAAATTTATCAGCTTTAATTTTGAAAGAAATATAAAAATTGATAGTAGTAACTGTTTTCGAGATATAAGCAAAAAACCAAAGTGAAAACTGTTACAGTTACTGAACAAAAATGTAATTCAGTTTTCAATGTTTGAGACGAAGACGAAATGCAGCATTTTAAAACGACTCTGAAGACTTCAGCAACTTTTATGTCACCTACTTTTTCCTCTAATAAAGTATTGGACCCAATAAATTAAGTATATTTTAAATCACAAGACATTTTCTGTTAAAGCAATTTTTTTTAAATATTAATTATTTTCAATCATATATCTAGCTTATGGTTAGTCCTACATGAAAAATGCAAATAACTATTTTGTAGGATATTTTATCAGCTTTAATTTTAGTAAAAAGATGAAAATTGACATAAGTAACTGTTTTCGAGATATAAGCAAGAAACCAAAAAACTGTTACCTTAATTAAGCGTTTACATGTAAGCAAATTTAGTACTATTAGTATTATTATTATTAATGTTATTGTTATTAATATGACGACTAAAGACGACTCTGAAACCTTTAGTGACTTTTATGTCTTCTCCTTTTTCCTCCACTAAAGTGTTAGACACAATTAATTTAGTATAATTTTAGTTTTTCAAACATTTTATTAAAGCAAGTTTTTGTTAAATATTATTTATATCCAACGCAATAACTCGCTTATGGTTGGTCCTACAAGAAAAATGCAAATAACTATTTTGTAGGAAATTTTATCAGCTTTAATTTTGAAAGAAAAATAAAAATTGATAGGAGTAACTGTTTTCGAGATATAAGCAAAAAACCAATAAGAAAACTGTAACTGTTACTAAACAAAAATGTAATTCAGTATTTAATGTTTGAGACGAAGACGAAAATGCAGCATTTACTGTCACCTCTTTTTTCTTCTAATTAAGTATTGGACACAATAAATTAAGTGTATTTTAAATCACAAGACATTTTCTGTTAAAACACATTTTTTTTAATTATTAATTATTTTCAAACTTATATCTTGCTTATGGTTAGTTCTACATGAAAAATACAAATAACGATTTTGAAGGAAATTTTATCAGCTTTAATTTTGGTGAAAAGGTAAAAATTGATAGGAGTAACTGTTTTCGAGATATAAGCAAACAAAAAAAAAACTGTTACCTTAATTAAGGTCTTGCATATAAGCAAATTTAGTACTAATAGTATTGTTATTATTAATGTTATTTTTATTAATATGACAATTAAAGACGATTCTTAAAACTTTAGTGACTTTTAAGTCTTCTCCTTTTTCCTCTACTAAAGTGTTAGACACAATTAATTTCGTTTAATTTCGGTTTTTCAAACATTTTATTTTAAAGCAAATTTTTGTTTAATATTATTTATATCCAACTCTATAACTTGGTTATGCTTGGTCCTACAAGAAAAATGTAAATAACTATTTTGGTGTTTTCGAGATATAAGCAAAAAACCAAAGTGAAAACTGTTACAGTTACTGAACAAAAATGTAATTCAGTTTTCAATGTTTGAGACGAAGACGAAAATGCAGCATTTAAAAACGACTCTGAAGACTTCAGTGACTTTTATGTCACCTCCTTTTTCTTCTAATAAAGTATTGGACCCAATAAATTAAGTGTATTTTAAATCACAAGACATTTTCTGTTAAAGCACTTTTTTTTTTAAATATTAATTATTTTCAAACTTATATCTCGCTTATGGTTAGTCCTACATGAAAAATGCAAATTACTATTTTGTAGGAAATTTTATCAGCTTTAATTTTAGTAAAAATTTAAAAATTGATAGGAGTAACTGTTTTCGAGATATAAGCAAGAAACCAAAAAACTGTTACCTTAATTAAGCGCTTGCATATAGGCAAATTTAGTAATATTAGTATTATTATTATTAATGTTATTGTTATTAATATGACGACTAAAAACGACTCTCAAGACTTTGGTGACTTTTATGTCTTCTCCTTTTTCCTCAACTAAAGTGTTAGTTTTAATTAATTTAGTTTAATTTCGGTTTTTCAAACATTTTATTTATTTTTATTTTTATAGGAGTAACTGTTTTTGAGATATAAGCAAAAAACCAATAAGAAAACTGTGACTGTTACTGAACAAAAATGTAATTCAGTTTTCAATGTTTGAGACAAAGACGAAAATGCAGCATTTAAAATCGCCTCTGAAGACTTCAGTGACTTTTATGCCTCCTCCTTTTTGTTCTAATAAAGTATTGGACCCATTAAATTAAGTGTATTTTAAATCACAAGACATTTTCTGTTAAAGCACTTTTTTTTTAAATATTAATTATTTTCAAACTTATATCTCGCTTATGGTTAGTCCTACATTAAAAATGCAAATTACTATTTTGTAGGAAATTTTATCAGCTTTAATTTTAGTAAAAATTTAAAAATTGATAGGAGTAACTGTTTTCGAGATATAAGCAAGAAACCAAAAAACTGTTACATTAATTAAGCGCTTGCATATAAGCAAATTTAGTAATATTAGTATTATTATTATTAATGTTATTGTTATTATTATGACGACTAAAAACGGCTCTCAAGACTTTGGTGACTTTTATGTCTTCTCCTTTTTCCTCTACTAAAGTGTTAGTCTTAATTTAGTTTAATTTCGGTTTTTCAATCATTTTATTGTAAAGCAAATTTTTGTTAAAGATTATTTATATCCAACTCTATAACTCGCTTATGGTTGGTCCTACAAAAAAATGCAAATAACTATTTTGTAGGAAATTTTATCAGCTTTAATTTTGAAAAAAAGATAAAAATTGATAGGAGTAACTGTTTTCGAGATATAAGCAAGAAACCAAAAAACTGTTACCTTAATTAAGCGTTTGCATATAAGCAAATTTAGTACTATTAGTATTATTATTATTAATGTTATTGTTATTAATATGACGACTAAAGACGACTCTGAAACATTTAGTGACTTTTATGTCTTCTCCTTTTTTCTCTACTAAAGTGTTAGACACACTTAATTTAGTTTAATTCCGGTTTTTCAAGCATTTTATTTTAAAGCAAATTTTTGTTAAATATTATTTATATCTAACTCTATAACTCGTTTCTGCTTGGTCCTACAAGAAAAATGTAATTAACTATTTTGTTGGAAATTTTATTAGCTTTAATTTTGAAAGAAAGATAAAATTTGATAGGAGTAACTGTTTTCGAGATATAAGCAAAAAACCAATAAGAAAACTGTAACGGTTACTGAACAAAAATGTAATTCAATTTTCAATGTTTGAGACGAAGACAAAAATGCAGCATTTAAAAACGACTCTGAAGACTTCAGTGACTTTTATGTCACCTCCTTTTTCTTCTAATAAAGTATTGGACCCAAGAAATTAAGTGTATTTTAAATCACAAGACATTTTCTGTTAAAACACTTTTTTTTAATTATTGATTATTTTCAAACTTATATCTCGCTTATGGTTAGTTCTACATGAAAAAAGCAAATAACTATTTTGTAGGAAATTTTATCACCTTTAATTTTGGTGAAAAAGTAAAAATTGATAGGAGTTGATAAAGCAAATTTTTGTTAAATATTAAAAACTATAAAATGGCTTAGATTGCCTAAAAACACAGATCACACATGATCTTTTGCATAGAAATGAGAAAACACTCATGTAACACACAAAATAAGCTCCATTTTTCCTTATTAAAAGTATTATTATTATTATTACTTATGTTACTATTACTATTATTATTATTATTATTATTATTATTATTATTATTATTATTATTATTATTATTATTATTATTATTATTATTATTATTATTATTATTATTATTATTATTATTACTATTATTATTATTAATATTATTATTATTATTAATATTATTATTATTATTATTATTAATATTAATATTATTATTATTAAAAACCGATTATAACTTTTGTATAGTAAATGTTTTTATACCAGTTTTAAAATGAGTTATTAATTTTAAACAATTTCTCGCCTAAAAACACAGATCACAGGTGATCTCTTGCATAGAAATGAGAAAACGCTCAGATAACACAAAATAAGCATCATTTTTGCTTAGAAAAACTAAACTTTATTTTAGAAAGAATTTCATTATTATAAGTATTATTATCATTATTATTATTATTATTATTATTATTATTATTATTATTATTATTATTATTATTATTATTATTATTATTATTATTATTATTATTATTATTATTATTATTATTATCATTTTTATTATTATTATAATTATTATTAACTTTTGTATAGTAAATGTTTTTATACCAGTTTTAAAATGAGTTATTAATTTTATTCAATTTCTTGCCTAAAAACACAGATCACAGATGATCTCTTGCATAGAAATGAGAAAACGCTCATATAACACACAAAATAAGCTTCATTTTTGCTTAGAAAACTAAGCTTACTTTTATTACTATTATTATTATTATTATTATTATTATTATTATTATTATTATTATTTTTATTATTATTATTATTATTAATATTAATATTATTATTATTATTATTTTTATTATTTTTATTATTAACTTTTGTATAGTAAATGTTTTTATACCGGTTTTAAAATGAGTTATTAATTTTAGACAATTTCTTGCCTAAATACACAGATCACAGATGATTTCTTGCATAGAAATGAGAAAACGCTCATATAACACACAAAATAAGCTTCATTTTTGCTTAGAAAACTAAGCTTACTTTTATTACTATTATTATTTTCATTATTATTATTATTAATATTATTATTATTATTAATATTATTATTATTATTACTATTATTATTACTATTATTATTATTATTATTATTATTGTTATTATTATTATTATTAAAAACTTATATTAAACAGACAGAAAACGTCGTATTCTGACACAAAAAAACGAATTACGTTATAGACTTGACGAGAGCGGCGTATCTCGGACTCTTATAGGACTCTTATAGGGTCAAAAAGTATCAGTTTGGATTAAAACAAATTATTTTTGTTGAGTCTTAGTCTGAATTGTTTATCAGTTCAAACAAAAACGGCTTATTTTAGACGATCTTTTGCTTTGAATAAGAAAACTTACATCGAACAGACTAAAAACGTATTAATCTGGCATAAAAGAGCAATTTATGTATCACTTTGGATAAAGGCAGCTAATCCTATTCGTTTCATTGCTTAAAATAAACAAAATTGTTAATAAATCTAACAAAAACGCTGTATTCTAGCACAAAATACTAATTACATTATGGTTTGGACGAGAATAGCTTATTTGGAATGATTCTATGCTTCCAAACGAGTAGATTTTTATTAAACATATGCCAAACATCATGTTTTGTCTTATAAAGACATTTTATATTGCAGTTTGTATTAAAACAAAATATTTTCGTTGATTCTTTGTTAGAAGCAGCAAACCTAACATTAAAGAATCTGAAAACTTTGTATTCGGACACAAACCACCGAATTTTGTATCAGTTTAGACAAAAAAAATTTTGTAGAAAATTTTATCAGCTTTAATCTTGAAAGAAAGATAAAAATTGATAGGAGTAACAGTTTTCAAGATATAAGCAAAAAACCAATAAGAAAACTGTAACTGTTACTGAACAAAAATGTAATTCAGTTTTCAATGTTTGAGACGAAGACGAAAAAGAAAATCGACTCTGAAAACTTCAGTGACTTTTATGTCACCTCCTTTTTCTTATAATAATGTATTGGACTCAATAAATTAAGTGTATTTTAAATCACAAAACATTTTCTGTTAAAGCACATTTTTTTTTAATTATTAATTATTTTCAAACTTATATCTCGCTTATGCTTGGTCCTACAAGAAAAATGTAAAAAACTATTTTGTAGGAAATTTTATCAGCTTTAATTTTGAAAAAAAGATAAAAATTGATAAGAGTAATTGTTTTCGAGATATAAGCAAAAAACCAAAGTGAAAACTGTTACAGTTACTGAACAAAAATGTAATTCAGTTTTTCAATGTTTGAGACGAAGACGAAAATGCAGCATTTAAAAACGACTCTTAAAACTTCATTGACTTTTATGTCACCTCCTTTTTCTTCTAATAAAGTATTGGACCCAATAAATTAAGTGTATTATAAATCACAAGACATTTTCTGTCAAAGCACTTTTTTTTTAAATATTAATTATTTTCAAACTTATATCTCGCTTATGGTTAGTCCTACATAAAAAATACAAATAACTATTTTGTAGGAAATTTTATCAGCTTTAATTTCTGTAAAATGAGAAAAATTGATAAGAGTAACTGTTTTTGAGATATAAGCAAGAAACTGTTGCCTTAATTAAGCGCTTGCATATAAGCAAATTTAGTAATATTAGTTTTATTATTATTAATGTTATTGTTATTAATATGACGACTAAAAACGACTCTCAAGACTTTGGTGACTTTTATGTCTTCTCCTTTTTCCTCTACTAAAGTGTTAGTCTTAATTAATTTAGTTTAATTTCTGATTTTCAAACATTTTATTTTAAAGCAAATTTTTGTTAAAGATTATTTATATCCAACTCTATAACTCGCTTATGGTTGGTCCTACAAGAAAAATGCAAATAACTATTTGTATGAAATTTTATCAGCTTTAATTTTAGTGAAAAGGTAAAAATTGATAGGAGTAACTGTTTTCGAGATATAAGCAAGAAACCAAAAAACTGTTACCTTAATTAAGGGCTTGCATATGAGCAAATTAGCTTATTAGCAAACTAAAAACAACTCTGAAGACTTTGGTGACTTTTATGTCTTCTTCTTTTTCCTCTACTAAAGTGTTAGACACAATTAATTTAGTTTAATTTCGGTTTTTTTTTTGCTTATATCTCGAAAACATTTACTCTTATCAATTTTTATCTTTTTTTCAAAATTAAAGCTGATAAAATTTCCTACAAAATAGTTAAATGCATTTCTTTTGTAGAACCTACCGTAAGCGAGTTAAAGAGGTAGATATAAATAATCTTTAACAAAAATTTGCTTTAAAATTAAATGTTTGAAAAACTGAAATTAAACTAAATTAATTGAGTCTAACTTTTTAGTAGAGGAAAAAGGAAGAGACATAAAAGTCACTAAAGGTTTCAGAGTCGTCTTTAGTCGTCATACTAATAACAATAACATTAATAAAAATAATACTAATAGTACTATATTTGCTTATATGCTAGCGCTTAATTAAGGTAACAGTTTTTTGGTTTCTTGCTTATATCTCGAAAACAGTTACTCCTATCAATTTTTATCTTTTTACTAAAATTAAAGCTGATAAAATTTCCTACAAAAGAGTTATTTGCATTTTTCATGTAGGACTAACCATAAGCGAGATATAAGTTTGAAAATAATTAATATTTAAAAAAAAGTGTTTTAACAGAAAATGCCTTGTGATTTAAAATACAATAAAAACATTTACTATACAAAAGTTATAATCGGTTTTTAATAATAATAATAATAATAATAATATGAATAATAATAATAATAATAATAATAATAGTAATAAAAGTAATAATAATGATGATAATAATAATAATAATAATAATAATAATAATAATAATACTTATAATAATGAATTTCTTTCTAAATTAAAGATTAGTTTTTCTAAGGAAAAATGTAGCTTATTTTGTGTTACCTGAGCGTTTTCTCATTTCTATGCAAGAGATCATCTGTGATCTGTGTTTTTAGGCAAGAAATTGTCTAAAATTAAAAACTCATTTTAAAACTGGTATAAAAACATTTACTATACAAAAGTTATAATCGGTTTTTAATAATAATAATATTAATAATAATAATAATAATAATAATAATAATAATAATAATAATAGTAATAATAATAATAAAAATAATAGTAATAATAACAATAATAATAATTATAATATTAATAATAATAATACATGAATAATACATGAAAAATGCAAATAACGATTTTGAAGGAAATTTTATCAGCTTTAATTTTGGTGAAAAGGTAAAAATTGATAGGAGTAACTGTTTTTGAGATATAAGCAAACAACAAAAAAACTGTTACCTTAATTAAGCGCTTGCATATAAGCAAATTTAGTACTAATCGTATTGTTATTATTAATGTTATTGTTATTAATATGACGACTAAAGACGATTCTGAAGACTTTAGTGACTTTTATGTCTCCTCCTTTTTCCTCTACTAAAGTGTTAGACACAATTAATTTAGTTGAATTTCGGTTTTTCAAATATTTTATTTTAAAGCAAATATTTGTTTAATATTATTTATATCCAACTCTATAACTCGCTTATGGTTGGTCTTACAAAAAAAATGCAATCAACTATTTTGTAGGAAATTTTATCAGCTTTAATTTTGAAAGAAAGGTAAAAATTGATAGGAGTAACTGTTTTCGAGATATAAGCAAAAAACCAATAAAAAAACTGTAACTGTTACTGAACAAAAATGTAATTCAGTTTTCAATATTTGAGACGAAGACGAAAATGCAGCATTTAAAAACGACTCTGAAGACTTCAGTGACTTCTATGTCACCTCCTTTTTCTTCTAATAAAGTATTGGACCCAATAAATTAAGTGTATTTTAAATCACAAGACATTTTCTGTTAAAGCACTTATTTTTAAATATTAATTATTTTAAGACTTACATCTCGCTTATGGTTAGTCACACATGAAAAATGCAAATAATTATTTTGTATGAAATTTTATCAGTTTTAATTTTAGTAAAAAGATGAAAATTGATAGGAGTAACTGTTTTCGAGATATAAGCAAGAAACCAAAACACTGTTACCTTAATTAAGCGCTTGCATATAAGCAAATTTAGTACTATTAGTATTATTATTATTAATGTTATTGTTGCTAATATGACGACTAAAAACGACTCTGAAGACATTGGTGACTTTTATGTCCTCTTCTTTTTCCTCTACTAAAGTGTTAGACCCAAATAATTTAGTTTAATATCGGTTTTTCAAATATTTTATTTTAAAGCAAATTTTTGTTAAAGATTATTTATATCTAACTCTATAACTCGCTTATAGTTGGTCTTACAAAAAAAATGCAATTAACTATTTTGTAGGAAATTTTATCAGCTTTAATTTTGAAAGAAAGATAAAAATTGATAGGAGTAACTGTTTTCGAGATATAAGCAAGGAACCAAAAAACTGTTACCTTAATTTAGCGCTTGCATATAAGCAAATTTAGTACTATTAGTATTATTACTATTAATGTTATTGTTATTAAAATGACAACTAAAGACGACTCTGAAACTTTTAGTGACTTTTATGTCTTCTCCTTTTTCCTCTACTAAAGTGTTAGACACAATTAATTTAGTTTAATTTCGGTTTTTCAAACATTTTATTTTCAAGCAAATATTTGTTTAATATTATTTATATCCAACTCTATAACTTGCTTATGCTTGGTCCTACAAGAAAAATGTAAATAACTATTTTGGTGTTTTCGAGATAAAAGCAAAAAACCAAAGTGAAAACTGTTACAGTTACTGAACAAAAATGTAATTCAGTTTTCAATGTTTGAGACGATGACGAAAATGCAGCATTTAAAAACGACTCTGAAGACTTCAGTGACTTTTATGTCACCTCCTTTTTCTTCTAATAAAGTATTGGACCCAATAAATTAAGTGTATTTTAAATCACAAGACATTTTCTGTTAAAGCACTTTTTTTTTAAATATTAATTATTTTCAGACTTATATCTCGCTTATGGTTAGTCCTATATAAAAAATGCAAATAAATATTTTGTAGGAAATTTTATCAGCTTTAATTTTAGTAAAAAGATAAAAATTAATAGGAGTAACTGTTTTCGAGATATAAGCAAGAAACTGTTATCTTAATTAAGCCCTTGCATATAAGCAAATTTAATAATATTAGTATTATTATTATTAATGTTATTGTTATTAATATGACGACTAAAAACGACTCTCAAGACTTTGGTGACTTTTATGTCTTCTCCTTTTTCATATACTAAAGTGTTAGACTCAATTTATTTAGTTTAATTTCGGTTGTTCAAACATTTTATTTTAAAGCAAATTTTTTGTTAAAGATTATTTATATCCAACACTATAACTTGCTTATGGTTGGTCTTACAAAAAAAATGCAAATAACTATTTTGTAGGAAATTTTATCAGCTTTAATTTTGAAAGAAAGATAAAAATTGATAAGAGTAATTGTTTTCGAGATATAAGCAAAAAACCAAAGTGAAAACTGTTACAGTTACTGAACAAAAATGTAATTCAGTTTTTCAATGTTTGAGACGAAGACGAAAATGCAGCATTTAAAAACGACTCTTAAAACTTCAGTGACTTTTATGTCACCTCCTTTTTCTTCTAATAAAGTATTGGACCCAATAAATTAAGTGTATTATAAATCACAAGACATTTTCTGTCAAAGCACTTTTTTTTTAAATATTAATTATTTTTAAACTTACATCTCGCTTATGGTTAGTCCTACATAAAAAATACAAATAACTATTTTGTAGGAAATTTTATCAGCTTTAATTTTTGTAAAAAGATAAAAATTGATAGGAGTAACTGTTTTTGAGATATAAGCAAGAAACTGTTGCCTTAATTAAGCGCTTGCATATAAGCAAATTTAGTAATATTAGTTTTATTATTATTAATGTTATTGTTATTAATATGACGACTAAAAACGACTCTCAAGACTTTGGTGACTTTTATGTCTTCTCCTTTTTCCTCTACTAAAGTGTTAGTCTTAATTAATTTAGTTTAATTTCGGATTTTCAAACATTTTATTTTAAAGCAAATTTTTGTTAAAGATTATTTATATCCAACTCTATAACTCGCTTATGGTTGGTCCTACAAGAAAAATGCAAATAACTATTTGTAGGAAATTTTATCAGCTTTAATTTTAGTGAAAAGATAAAAATTGATAGGAGTAACTGTTTTCGAGATATAAGCAAGAAACCAAAAAACTGTTACCTTAATTAAGGGCTTGCATATGAGCAAATTTAGTACTAAAAACAACTCTGAAGACTTTGGTGACTTTTATGTCACCTCCTTTTTCTTCTAATAAAGTATTGGACCCAATAAATTAAGTGTATTTTAAATCACACGACATTTTCTGTTAAAGCAATTTTTTTTTAAATATTAATCATTTTCAAACTTATATCTCGCTTATGTTAAGTCCTACATAAAAAATGCAAATAACTATTTTATAGGAAATTTTATAAGCTTTAATTTTAGTAAAAAGTTAAAAATTGATAAGAGTAACTGTTTTCGAGATATAAGCAAGAAACTGTTACCTTAATTAAGCTCTTGCATATAAGCAAATTTAGTAATATTAGTATTATTATTATTAATGTTTTTGTTATTAATATGACGACTAAAAACGACTCTCAAGACTTTGGTGACTTTTATGTCTTCTCCTTTATGCGCTACTAAAGTGTTAGTCTTAATTAATTTAGTTTATTTTCGGATTTTCAAACATTTTATTTTAAAGCAAATTTTTGTTAAAGAGTATTTATATCCAACTCTATAACTCGCTTATGGTTGGTCCTACAAGAAAAATGCAAATAACTATTTGTAGGAAATTTTATCAGCTTTAATTTTGAAAGAAAGATAAAAATTGATAGGAGTAACTGTTTTCGAGATATAAGCAAAAAATCAATAAGAAAACTGTAACTGTCACTGAACAAAAATGTAATTCAGTTTTCAATGTTTGAGACGAAGACGAAAATGCAGCATTTAAAATCGACTCTGAAGACTTCAGTGACTTTTATGTCACCTCCTTTTTCTTCTAATAAAGTATTGGACCCAATAAATTAAGTGTATTTTAAATCACAAGACATTTTCTGTTAAAACACTTTTTTTTAACTATTAGTTATTTTCAAACTTATATCTCGCTTATGGTTAGTCCTACATGAAAAATGCAAATTACTATTTTGTAGGAAATTTTATCAGCTTTAATTTTAGTAAAAAGATAAAAATTGATAGGAGTAACTGTTTTCGAGATGTAAGCAAAAAACCAAAAAACTGTTACCTTAATTAAGCGCTTGCATATAAGCAAATTTAGTACTAAAAACGACTCTGAAAACTTTGGTGACTTTTATGTCTTCTCCTTTTTCCTATACTAAAGTGTTAGACTCAATTAATTTAGTTTAATTTCGGTTTTTCAAACATTTTATTTTAAAGCAAATTTTTGTTAAAGATTATTTATATCCAACTCTATAACTCGCTTATGGTTGGTCTTACAAAAGAAATGCAAATAACTATTTTGTAGGAAATTTTATCAGCTTTAATTTTGAAAGAAAGATGAAAATTGATAGGAGTAATTGTTTTCAAGATATAAACAAAAAACCAAAGTGAAAACTGTAACTGTTACTGAACAAAAATGTAATTCAGTTTTCAATGTTTGAGACGAAGACGAAAATGCAGCATTTAAAATCGACTCTGAAGACTTCAGTGACTTACATGTCACCTTCTTTTTCTTCTAATAAAGTATTGGACCCAATAAATTAAGTGTGTTTTAAATCACACGACATTTTCTGTTAAAGCACTTTTTTTTTAAATATTAATAATTTTTAAACTTATATCTCGCTTATGGTTAGTCTTACATGAAAAATGCAAATAACTATTTTGTAGGAAATTTTATCAGCTTTAATTTTAGTAAAAAGATGAAAATTGATATAAGTAACTGTTTTCGAGATATAAGCAAGAAACCAAAAAACTGTTACCTTAATTAAGCGTTTGCATGTAAGCAAATTTAGTACTATTAGTATTATTATTATTATTGTTATTGTTATTAATATGACGACTAAAAACGACTCTGGAACCTTTAGTGACTTTTATGTCTTCTCCTTTTTTCTCCACTAATGTGTTAGACACAATTAATTTAGTATAATTTTAGTTTTTCAAACATTTTATTTTAAAGCAAGTTTTTGTTAAATATTATTTATATCCAACTCAATAACTCGCTTATGGTTGGTCCTACAAGAAAAATGCAAATAACTATTTTGTAGGAAATTTTATCAGCTTTAATTTTGAAAAAAAAATAAAAATTGATAGGAGTAACTGTTTTCGAAATATAAGCAAAAAACTAATAAGGAAACTGTAACTGTTACTGAACAAAAATGTAATTCAGTTTTCAATGTTTGAGACGAAGACGAAAATGCAGCATTTAAAATCGACTCTGAAGACTTCAGTGACTTATATGTCACCTCCTTTTTCTTCGAATAAAGTATTGGACCTAATAAATTAAGTGTATTTTAAATCACAAAACATTTTCTGTTAAAGCACTTTTTTTTAAATATTAATTATTTTCAAACTTATATCTCGCTTATGGTTAGTCCTACATAAAAAATGCAAATAACTATTTTGTAGGAAATTTTATCAGCTTTAATTTTAGTAAAAAGTTAAAAATTGATAGGAGTAACTGTTTTCGAGATATAAGCAAGAAACTGTTACCTTAATTAAGTGCTTGCATATAAGCAAATTTAGTACTATTAGTATTATTATTATTAATGTTATTATTATTAATATGACATCTAAAAACGACTCTAAAGACTTTGGTGACTTTTATGTCTTCTTCCTTTTTCCTCCACTAAAGTGTTAGACACAATTAATTTAGTTTAATTTTAGTTTTTCAAACATTTTATTTTAAAGCAAGTTTTTGTTAAATATTATTTATATCCAACTCAATAACTCGCTTATGGTTGGTCCTACAAGAAAAATGCAAATAACTATTTTGTAGGAAATTTTAGCAACTTTAATTCTGAAAGATAAATAAAAATTGATAGGAGTAACTGTTTTCGAGATATAAGCAAAAAACCAATAAGAAAACTGTAACTGTTACTGAACAAAAATGAAATTCAGTTTTCAATGTTTGAGACGAAGACGAAAATGCAGCATTTAAAATCGACTCTGAAGACTTCAGTGACTTATATGTCACCTCCTTTTTCTTCTAATAAAGAATTGGACCTAATAAATTAAGTGTATTTTAAATCACAAAACATATTTTGTTAAAGCATTTTTTTTTTAAATATTAATTATTTTCAAACATATCTCGCTTATGGTTAGACCTACATGAAAAATGCAAATAACTATTTTGTAGGAAATTTTATCAGCTTTAATTTTAGTAAAAAGTTAAAAATTGATAGGAGTAACTGTTTTCGAGATATAAGCAAGAAACTGTTACCTTAATTAAGCGCTTGCATATAAACAAATTTAGTACTATTAGTATTATTATTATTAATGTTATTGTTATTAATACGACGACTAAAAACGACTCTCAAAACTTTGGTGACTTTTATGTCTTCTCTTTTTTTCTCCACTAAAGTGTTAGTCTTAATTAATTTAGTTTAATTTCGGTTTTTCAAACATTTTATTTTAAAGCAAATTTTTGTTAAAGATTATTTATATCCAACTCTATAACTCGCTTATGGTTGGTCCTACAAGAAAAATGCAAATAACTATTTTGTAGGAAATTTTATCAGCTTTAATCTTGAAAGAAAGGTAAAAATTGATAGGAGTAACAGTTTTCAAGATATAAGCAAAAAACCAATAAGAAAACTGTAACTGTTACTGAACAAAAATGTAATTCAGTTTACAATGTTTGAGACGAAGACGAAAATGCAGCATTTAAAATCAACTCTGAAAACTTCAGTGACTTTTATGTCACCTCCTTTTTTTTCTAATAAAGTATTGGACCCAATAAATTAAGTGTATTTTAAATCACAAGACATTTTCTGTTAAAGCTCATTTTTTTTTAATTATTAATTATTTTCAAACTTATATCTCGCTTATGCTTGGTCCTACAAGAAAAATGTAAATAACTATTTTGTTGGAAATTTTATCAGCTTCAATTTTGAAAGAAAGACGAAAATTGATAGGAGTAATTGTTTTCGAGATATAAGCAAAAAACCAAAGTGAAAACTGTTACAGTTACTGAACAAAAATGTAATTCAGTTTTCAATGTTTGAGACGAAGACGAAATGCAGCATTTAAAAACGGCTCTGAAGACTTCAGCAATTTTTATGTCACCTCCTTCTTCTTCTAATTAAGTATTGGACCCAATAAATTATGTGTATTTTAAATCACAAGACATTTTCTGTTAAAGCACATTTTTTTTTAATTATTAATTATTTTCAAACTTATATCTCGCTTATGCTTGGTCCTACAAGAAAAATGTAAATAGCTATTTTGTTGGAAATTTTATCAGTTTTAATTTTGAAAAAAAGATAAAATTTGATAGGAGTAACTGTTTTCGTGATATAAGCAAAAAACCAATAAGAAAATTGTAACTGTTACTGAACAAAAATGTAATTCAGTTTTCAATGTTTGAGACGAAGACGAAAATGCAGCATTTAAAAACGACTCTGAAGACTTCAGTGACTTTTATGTCAACTCCTTTTTCTTTTAATAAAGTATTGGACCCAATAAATTAAGTGTATTTTAAATCACAAGACATTTTCTGTTAAAGCACTTTTTTTTTTAAATATTAATTATTTTCAAACTTATATCTCGCTTATGGTTAGTCCTACATAAAAAATGCAAATAACCATTTTGTAGGAAATTTTATCAGCTTTAATTTTAGTAAAAAGATAAAAATTGATAGAAGTATGTTTTCGAGGTATAAGCAAGAAACCAAAAAACTGTTACCCTAATAAAGCGCTTGCATATATGCAAATTTAATACTATTAGTATTATTATTATTAATGTTATTGTTATTAAAATGACGACTAAAAACAACTCTGAAGACTTTGGTGACTTTTATGTCTTCTCCTTTTTCCTATACTAAAGTGTTAGACTCAATTAATTTAGTTTAATTTCGGTTTTTCAAACATTTTATTTTAAAGCAAATTTTTGTTAAAGATTATTTATATCCAACTCTATAACTCGCTTATGGTTGGTCTTACAAAAGAAATGCAAATAACTATTTTGTAGGAAATTTTATCAACTTTAATTTTAGTAAAAAGATAAAAATTGATAGGAGTAACTGTTTTCGAGATATAAGCAAGAAACCAAAACACTGTTACCTTAATTAAGCGTTTGCATATAAGCAAATTTAGTACTATTAGTATTATTATTATTATTAATGTTATTGGTATTAATATGACGATTAAAGACGACTCTGAAACCTTTAGTGACTTTTATTTCTTTTTCTTTTTCCTCTACTAAAGTGTTAGACACAATAAAATTAGTTTAATTTCAGTTTTTCAAACGTTATATTTTAAAGCAACTTTTTGTTAAATTTTATTTATATCCAACTCTATAACTCGCTTATGATTGGTCCTACAAGAAAAATGCAAATAACGATTTTGTAGGAAATTTTATCAGCTTTAATTTTGATAGAAAGATAAAAATTGATAGGAGTAACAGTTTTCGAGATATAAGCAAAAAACCAATAAGAAAACTGTAACTGTTACTGAACAAAAATGTAATTCAGTTTTCAATGTTTGAGACGAAGACGAAAATGCAGCATTTAAAATCGACTCTGAAGATTTCAGTGACTTTTATGTCACTTTCTTTTTCTTCTAATAAAGTATTGGACCCAATAAATTGAGTGTATTTTAAATCACAAGACATTTTCTGTTAAAGCACTTTTTTTTAAATATTAATTATTTTCAAACTTATATCTCGCTTATGGTTAGTCACACATGGAAAATGCAAATTACTATTTTGTAGGAAATTTTATCAGCTTTAATTTTAGTAAAAAGATAAAAATTGATAGAAGTAACTGTTTTCGAGATATAAGCAAGAAACCAAAAAACTATTACCTTAAATTAGCGCTTGCATATAAGCAAATTTAGTACTAAAAACAACTCTGAAGATTTTGGTGACTTTTATGTCTTCTCCTTTTTCCTCTACTAAAGTGTTAGACCCAATTAATTTAGTTTAATATCGGTTTTTCAAACATTTTATTTTAAAGCAAATTTTTGTTAAAGATTATTTATATCCAACTCTATAACTCGCTTATGGTTGCTTCTACAAAAAAATGCAAATAACTATTTTGTAGGAAACTTTATCAGCTTTAATTTTGAAGAAAAGATAAAAATTGATAGGAGTAACTGTTTTCGAGAAATAAGCAAGAAACCAAAAAACTGTTACCTTAATTAAGCGTTTGCATATAAGCAAATTTAGTACTATTTGTATTATTATTATTAATGTTATTGTTATTAATATGACGACTAAACACGACTCTGAAACATTTAGTGACTTTTATGTCTTCTCCTTTTTCCTCTACTAAAGTGTTAGACCCAATTAATTTAGTTTAATTCCGGTTTTTCAAACATTTTATTTTAAAGCAAATTTTTGTTAAATATTATTTATATCCAACTCTATAAGTCGTTTATGCTTGGTCCTACAAGAAAAATGTAAATAACTATTTTGTTAGAAATTTTATCAGCTTTAATTTTGGAAGAAAGATAAAATTTGATAAGAGTAACTGTTTTCGAGATATAAGCAAAAAACCAATAAAAAAACTGTAACTGTTACTAAACAAAAATGTAATTCAGTTTTCAATGTTTGAGACGAAGACGAAAATGCAGCATTTAAAAACGACTCTGAAGACTTCAGTGACTTTTATGTCACCTCCTTTTTCTTCTAATAAAGTATTGGACCCATTAAATTAAGTGTATTTTAAATCACAAGACATTTTCTGTGAAAGCACTTTTTTTTAAATATTAATTATTTTCAAACTTATATCTCGCTTATGGTTATTCCTACATGAAAAATGCAAATAAACATTTTGTAGGAAATTTTATCAGCTTTAATTTTGAAGGAAAGATAAAAATTTATAGGAGTAACTGTTTTCGAGATATAAGCAAGAAACCAAAAAACTGTTACCTTAATAAAGCGCTTGCATATAAGCAAATTTAGTACTATTAGTATTATTATTATTAATGTTATTGTTATTAATATGACGACTAAAAACGACTCTGAAAACTTTGGTGACTTTTATGTCTTCTCCTTTTTCCTCTACTAAAGTGTTAGACCCAATTAATTTAGTTTAGATTTTTGTAGAACCAACCATAAGCGAGTTATAGAGTTGGATATAAATAATCTTTAACAAAAATTTGTTTTAAAATAAAACGTTTGAAAAACCGATATTAAACTTAAATTAATTGGGTCTAACACTTTAGTAGAGGAAAAAGGAAAAGACACAAAAGTCACCAAAGTCTTCAGAGTTGTTTTTAGTACTAAATTTGCTTATATGCAAGCGCATAATTAAGGTAACAGTTTTTTGGTTTCTTGCTTATATCTCGAAAACAGTTACTCCTATCAATTTTTATCTTTTTACTAAAACTAAATCTGATAAAATTTCCTACAAAATAGTTTTTTGCATTTTTCATGTAGGACTAACCATAAGCGAAATATAAGTTTGAAAATAATTAATATTTAAAAAAAGTGCTTTAACAGAAAATGTCTTGTGATTTAAAATACACATAATTTATTGGGTCCAATACTTTATTAGAAGAAAAAGGAGGTGACATAAAAATCACTGAAGTCTTCAGAGTCGTTTTTAAATGCTGCATTTTCGTCTTCGTCTCAAACATTGAAAACTGAATTACATTTGTGTTCAGTAACTGTAACAGTTTTCACTTTGGTTTTTTGCTTATATCTCGAAAACAGTTACTTCTGTCAATTTTTATTTTTCTTTCAAAATTAAAGCTGATAAAATTTCCTACAAAATAGTTATTTGCATTTCTTTTGTAAGACCAACCATAAGCGAGTTATAGAGTTGGATATAAATAATCTTTAACAAAAATTTGCTTTAAAATAAAATGTTTGAAATACCGAAATTAAACTAAATTAATTGGGTCTAACACTTTAGTAGAGGAAGAAGGAGAAGACATAAAAGTCACCAAAGCCTTCAGAGTCGTTTTTAGTCGTCATATTAATAACAATAACATTAATAATAATTATACTAATAGTACTAAATTTGGTTATATGCAAGCGCTTAATTAAGGTAACAGTTTTTTGGTTTCTTGCTTATATCTCGAAAACAGTTACTCCTAACAATTTTTATTTTTTTACTAAAATTAAAGCTGATAAAATTTCCTACAAAATAGTTATTTGCATTTTTCATGTAGGATTAACCATAAGCGAGATATAAGTTTAAAAATAATTAATATTTAAAAAAAAGTGCTTTAACAGAAAATGCCTTGTGATTTAAAATACACTTAATTTATTGGGTCCAATACTTTATTAGAAGAAAAAGGAGGTGACATTAAAGTCACTGAAGTCTTGAAAGTCGTTTTTAAATGCTGCATTTTCGTCTTCGTTTCTAACATTGAAAACTGAATTACATTTTTGTTGAGTAACAGTCACAGTTTTCTTATTGGTTTTTTGCTTATATCTCGAAAACGGTTACTCCTATCAATTTTTATCTTTCTTTCAAAATTAAAGCTAATAAAATTTCCTACAAAATAGTTATTTGCATTTATCATGTAGGACTAATCATAAGCGAGATATAAGTTTAAAAATATTTAGTATTAAAAAAAAAAGTTCTTTAACAGAAAATGTTTTGTGATATAAAATACATTTAATTTATTGGGTCCAATACTTTATTAGAAGAAAAAGAAGATGACTTAAAAATCACTAAAGTCTTCAAAGTCGTTTTTAAATGCTGCATTTTCGTCTTCGTCTTAAACATTGAAAACTGAATTACATTTTTGTTCAGTAACTGTAACAGTTTTCACTTTGGTTTTTTGCTTATATCTCGAAAACAGTTACTCCTATCAATTTTTATCTTTTTACTAAAATTAAAGCTGATAAAATTTCCTACAAAATAGTTATTTGCATTTTTTATGTAGGACTAACCATAAGCGAGATATAAGTTTGAAAATAATTAGTATTAAAAAAAAAAGTTCTTTAACAGAAAATGTTTTGTGATATAAAATACATTTAATTTATTGGGTCCAATACTTTATTAGAAGAAAAAGAAGATGACATAAAAATCACTAAAGTCTTCAAAGTCGTTTTTAAATGCTGCATTTTCGTCTTCGTCTCAAACATTGAGAACTGAATTACATTTTTGTTCAGTAACTGTAACAGTTTTCACTTTGGTTTTTTGCTTATATCTCGAAAACAGTTACTTCTATCAGTTTATATTTTTTTACCATAATTAAAGCTAATAAAATTTCCTACAAAATAGTTATTTGCATTTTTCATGTAGGGCTAACCATAAGCGAGATATATGATTGAAAATAATTAATATTTAAAAAAAATTGCTTTAACAGAAAATGTCTTGTGATTTAAAATATACTTAATTTATTGGGTCCAATACTTTATTAGAAGAAAAAAGAGGTGACATAAAAGTCACTGAAGCCTTCAGAGTCGTTTTTAAATGCTGCAGTTTCGTCTTCGTCTCAAACATTGAAAACTGAATTACATTTTTGTTCAGGAACAGTTACAGTTTTCTTATTGGTTTTTTGCTTATATCTCGAAAACAGCTACTCCAATCAAATTTTATCTTTTTTCCAAAATTAAAGCTGATAAAATTTCCAACAAAATAGTTGTTTACATTTTTCTTGTAGGACCAAGCATAAACGAGTTAAAGAGTTGGATATAAATGATATTTAACAAAAATTTGCTTTAAAATAAAATGCTTGAAAAACCGGAATTAAACTAATTTAATTGTGTCTAACACCTTAGTAGAGGAAAAAGGAGAAGACATAAAAGTCACCAAATGTTTCAGAGTTGTCTTTAGTCGTCAAATTAATAACAATAACATTAATAATAATAATACTAATAGTACTAAATTTGCTTATATGCCAGCGCTTAATTAAGGTAACAGTTTTTTGGTTTCTTGCTTATATCTCGAAAACAGTTACTCCTATCAATTTTTATCTTTTTACTAAAATTAAAGCTGATAAAATTTCTTACAAAATAGTTATTTGCATTTTTCATGTAGGACTAACCATAAGCGAAATATAAGTTTGAAAATAATTAATATTTAAAAAAAGTGCTTTAACAGAAAATATCTTGTGATTTAAAATACACTTAATTTATTGGGTCCAATACTTTATTAGAAGAAAAAGGAGGTGACATAAAAATCACTGAAGTTTTCAGAGTCGATTTTAAATGCTGCATTTTCGTCTTCGTCTCAAACATTGAAAACTGAATTACATTTGTGTTCACTAACTGTAACAGTTTTCACTTTAGTTTTTTGCTTATATCACGAAAACCGTTACTTATATCAATTTTTTTTTTCATAATTAAAGCTGATAAAATTTCCTACAAAATAGTTATTTGCATTTTTTTTGTAAGACCAACCATAAGCGAGTTATAAAGTTGGATATAAATAATCTTTAACAAAAATTTGCTCTAAAAAAGAATGTTTGAAAAACCGAAATTAAACTAAATTAATTGGGGCTAACACTTTAGTAGAGGAAAAAGGAAAAGACATAAAGGTCACCAAAGTCTTCAGAGTCGTTTTTAGTCGTCAGATTTACAACAATAACATTAATAATAATAATACTAATAGTACTAAATTTGCTTATATGCAAGCGCTTCATTAAGGTAACAGTTTTTTGGTTTCTTGCTTATATCTCAAAAACAGTTACTCCTATCAATTTTTATTTTTTACTAAAATTAAAGCTGATAAAATTTCCTACAAAATAGTTATTTGCATTTTTCATGTAAGACTAACCATAAGCGAGATATATGATTGAAAATAATTAATATTTAAAAAAAAAGTGCTTTAACAGAAAATGTCTTGTGATTTTAAATACACTTAATTTATTGGGTCCAATACTTTATTAGAAAAAAAGGAAGTAACATAAAAGTCACTGAAGTCTTCAGAGTCGATTTTAAATGCTGCATTTTTGTCTTCGTCTCAAACATTGAAAACTGAATTACATTTTTGTTCAGTAACAGTTACAGTTTTCTTATTGTTTTTTTGCTTATATCTCGAAAACTGTTACTCTTATGAATTTTTATCTTTCTTTCAAAATTAAAGCTGATAAAATTTCCTACAAAATCGTAATTTGCGTTTTTCTTGTAGGTCCAACCATAAGCGAGTTATAGAGTTGGATATAAATAATATTTAACAAAAATTTGCTTTAAAATAAAGTGTTTGAAAAACTGAAATTAAACTAATTTAATTGTGTCTAACACTTTAGTAGAGGAAAAAGAAAAAGACATAAAAGTCACTAAAGGTTTCAGAGTCGTCTTTAGTCGTCATATTAATAACAATAACATTAATAATAATAATACTAATAGTACTAAATTTGCTTATATGCAAACGCTTAATTAAGGTAACAGTGTTTTGGATTCTTACTTATATCTCGAAAACAGTTACTCCTATCAATTTTTATCTTTTTACTAAAATTAAAGCTGATAAAATTTCTAACAAAATAGTTATTTGCATTTTTCATATAGGGCTAACCATAAGCGAGATGTAAGTTTGAAAATAATCAATATTTAAAAAAAAAGTGCTTTAACAGAAAATGTCTTGTGATTTAAAATACACTTAATTTATTGGGTCCAATACTTTATTAGAAGAAAAAGGAGGTGACTTACAAGTCACTGAAGTCTTCAGAGTCGTTTTTAAATGCTGCATTTTCGTCTTCGTCTCAAACATTGGAAACTGAATTACATTTTTGTTCAGTAACGGTTACAGTTTTCACTTTGGTTTTTTGCTTATATCTCGAAAACAGTTACTTCTATAAATTTTTATCTTTTCTTCAAAATTAAAGCTGATAAAATACAAAATAGTTTTTAGCATTTTTTTTGTAGGACCAACCATTAGCGAGTTATAGAGTTGGATATAAATAATCTTTAAAATGTTTGAAAAACCGAAATTAAACTGAATTAATTGGGTCTAACACTTTAGTAGAGGAAAAAGGAAGAGACGTAAAAGTCACCAAAGTTTTCAGAGTCGTTTTTAATCGTCATATGAATAACAATAACGTTAATAATACTAATACTAATAGTACAAAATTTGCTTATATGCAAACGCTTAATTAAGCTAACAGTTTTTTGGTTTCTTGCTTATATCTCGAAAACAGTTACTCCTATCAATTTTTATCTTTTTACTAAAATTTAAGCTGATAAAATTTCCTACAAAATGGTTATTTGCATTTTTCATGTAGGACTAACCATAAGCGAGATATAAGTTTGAAAATAATAAATATTTAAAAAAAAAGTGCTTTAACAAAAAATGACTTGTGATTTAAAATACACTTAATTTATTGGGTCCTATACTTTATTAGAAGAAAAAAGAGGTGACATAAAAGTCACTGAAGTCTTCAGAGTCGTTTTTAAATGCTGCATTTTCGTCTTCGTCTCAAACATTGAAAACTGAATTACATTTTTGTTCAGTAACGGTTACAGTTTTCACTTTGGTTTTTTGCTTATATCTCGAAAACAGTTACTTCTATAAATTTTTATCTTTTCTTCAAAATTAAAGCTGATAAAATTTCCTACAAAATTGTTTTTAACATTTTTTTTGTAGGACCAACCATAAGCGAGTTATTGAGTTGGATATAAATAATCTTTAAAAAAAATTTGCTTTAAAATAAAATGTTTGAAAAACCGAAATTAAACTAAATTAATTGGGTCTAACACTTTAGTAGAGGAAAAAGGAGGAGACGTAAAAGTCACCAAAGTTTTCAGAGTCGTTTTTAATCGTCATATGAATAACAATAACATTAATAATAATAATACTAATAGTACAAAATTTGCTTATATGCAAACGCTTAATTAAGGTAACAGTTTTTTGGTTTCTTGCTTATATCTCGAAAACAGTTACTCCTATCAATTTTTATTTTTTTACTAAAATTTAAGCTGATAAAATTTCCTACAAAATGGTTATTTGCATTTTTCATGTAGGACTAACCATAAGCGAGATATAAGTTTGAAAATAATAAATATTTAAAAAAAAAGTGCTTTAACAGAAAATGACTTGTGATTTAAAATACACTTAATTTATTGGGTCCTATACTTTATTAGAAGAAAAACGAGGTGACATAAAAGTCACTGAAGTCTTCAGAGTCGTTTTTAAATGCTGCATTTTCGTCTTCGTCTCAAACATTGAAAACTGAATTACATTTTTGTTCAGTAACAGTTACAGTTTTCTCATTGGTTTTTTGCTTATATCTCGAAAACAGTTACTCCTATCAAATTTAATCTTTCTTCCAAAATTAAAGCTGATAAAATTTCCAACAAAATAGTTATTTACATTTTTCTTGTAGGACCAAGCATAAACGAGTTATAGAGTTGGATATAAATAATATTTAACCAAAATTTGCTTTAAAATAAAATGCTTGAAAAACCGGAATTTAACTAAATTAATTGTGTCTAACACTTTAGTAGAGGAAAAAGGAGAAGTCATAAAAGTCACTAAATGTTTCAGAGTCGTCTTTAGTCGTCATATTATTAACAATAACATTAATAATAATAATACTAATAGTCCTAAATTTGCTTATATGCAAACGCTTAATTAAGGTAACAGTTTTTTGGTTTCTTGCTTATATCTCGAAAACAGTTACTCCTATCAATTTTTATCTTTTTTCCAAAATTAAAGCTGATAAAATTTCCTACAAAATAGTTATTTGCATTTTTTTGTAAGACCAACCATAAGCGAGTTATAGAGTTGGATATAAATAATCTTTAACAAAAATTTGCTTTAAAATAAAATGTTTGTAAAACCGATATTAAACTAAATTAATTGGATCTAACACTTTAGTAGAGAAAAAAGGAGAAGACATAAAAGTCACCAGTCTTCAGAGTGGTTTTTAGTACTAAATTTGCTTATATGCAAGCGCTTATTTAAGGTAACAGTTTTGTGGTTTCTTGCTTATATCTCGAAAACAGTTACTCTTATCAATTTTTATGTTTTTACTAAAATTAAAGCTGATAAAATTTCCTACAAAAAAGTATTTTGCATTTTTCATGTAGGGCTAACCATAAGCGAGATATAAGTTTGAAAATAATTAATATTTAAAAAAAAAGTGCTCTAACAGAAAATGTCTTGTGATTTAAAATACACTTAATTTATTGGGTCTAATACTTTATTAGAAGAAAAAGGAGATGACATAAAAGTCACTGAAGTCTTCAGAGTCGATTTTAAATGTTGCATTTTCGTCTTCGTCTCAAACATTGAAAACTGAATTACATTTTTGTTCAGTAACAGTTACAGTTTTCTTATTGGTTTTTTGCTTATATCTCGAAAACTGTTACTCCTATCAATTTTTATCTTTCTTTCAAAATTAAAGCTGATTAAATTTCCTACAAAATCGTTATTTGCATTTTTCTTGTAGGACCAACCATAAGCGAGTTATAGAGTTGGATATAAATAATAATTATCAAAAATTTGCTTTAAAATAAAATGTTTGAAAAACTGAAATTAAACTAATTTAATTGTGTCTAACACTTTAGGAGAGGAAAAAGAAAAATACATAAAAGTCACTAAAGGTTTTAGAGTCGTCTTTAGTCGTCATATTAATAACAATAACATTAATAATAATAATACTAATAGTTCTAAATTTGCTAATATGCAAACGCTTAATTAAGGTAACAGTGTTTTAGTTTCTTGCTTATATCTCGAAAACAGTTACTCCTATCAATTTTTATCTTTTTACTAAAATTAAAGCTGATAAAATTTTCTACAAAATAGTTATTTGCATTTCTTTTGTAAGACCAACCATAAGCGAGTTATAGAGTTAGATATAAATAATCTTTAACAAAAATTTGCTTTAAAATAAAATGTTTGAAACACCGAAATTAAACTAATTTAATTGAGTCTAACACTTTAATATAGGAAAAAGGAGAAGACATAAAAGTCACCAAAGTCTTCAGAGTCGTTTTTAGTCGTCATATTAATAACAATAACATTAATAATAATAATAATACTAATAGTAGTAAATTTGCCTATATGCAAGCGCTTTATTAAGGTAACAGTTTCTTGCTTATATCTCGAAAACAGTAACTCCTATCAATTTTTATCTTTTTACTAAAATTAAAGCTGATAAAATTTCCTACAAAATAGTAATTTGCATATTTCATGTAGGACTAACCATAAGCGACATATAAGTTTAAAAATAATTAATATTTAAAAAAAGAGCTTTAACAGAAAATGTCTTGTGATTTAAAATACACTTAATTTATTGGGTCTAATACTTTATTAGAACAAAAAGGAGGTGACATAAAAATCACTGAAGTCTTCAGAGTCGTTTTTAAATGCTGCATTTTCGTCTTCGTCTCAAACATTGAAAACTGAATTATATTTGTGTTCAGTAACTGTAACAGTTTTCACTTTGGTTTTTTGCTTATATTTCGAAAACAGTTACTCCTAACAATTTTTATCTTTTTACTAAAATTAAAGCTGATAAAATTTTCTACAAAATAGTTATTTGCATTTTTCTTGTAGGACCAACCATAAGCGAGTTATAGAGTTGGATATAAATAATATATAACAAAAATTTGCTTTAAAATAAAATGTTTGAAAAACTGAAATTAAACTAAATTAATTGTGTCTAACACTCTATTAGAGGAAAAAGGACATAAAAGTCACATAAAAGACATAAAAGTCACTAAAGTCTTAGAGTTGTCTTTAGTCGTCATATTAATAACAATAACAATTATAATAACAATACTAGTAAGAATAAATTTGCTTATATGCAAGCGCTTAATTAAGGTAAGAGTTTTTTTGTTTTTTGCTTATATCTCGAAAACAGTTACTCCTATCAATTTTTACCTTTTCACCAAAATTAAAGGTGATAAAATTTCCTACAAAATAGTTATTTGCATTTTTTATGTAGAACTAACCATAAGCGAGATATAAGTTTAAAAATAATTAATAATTAAAAAAAAATGTGTTTTAACAGAAAATGTTTTGTGATTTAAAATACACTTAATTTTATGGGTCCAATACTTAATTAGAAGAAAAAGGAGGTGACAGTAAATGCTGCATTTTCGTCTTCGTCTCAAACATTGAAAACTGAATTACATTTTTGTTCAGTAACTGTCGTCGAAGACGAAAATGCAGCATTTACAAACGACTCTAAAAACTTCAGTGACTTCTATGTCTTCTCCATTTTCCTCTACTAAAGTGTTAGACTCAATTAATTTAGTTTAATTTTAATTTTTTAAACATTTTATTTTAAAGCAAATTTTTGTTAAATATTAAAAACTATAAAATGGCTTAGATTGCTTAAAAACACAGATCACACATGATCTTTTGCATAGAAATGAGAAAACGTTCATGTAACACACAAAATAAACTCTATTTTTTCTTATTAAAAGTATTATTATTATTACTTTTGTTACTATTACTATTATTATTATTATTATTATTATTATTATTATTGTTATTATTATTATTATTATTATTATTATTATTATTGTTATTATTATTATTATTACTATTATTATTTTTTGTATAGTAAATGTTTTTATACCAGTTTTAAAATGAGTTATTAATTTTAGACAATTTCTTGCCTAAAAACACAGATCACAGATGATTTCTTGCATAGAAATGAGAAAACACTCATATAACGCACAAAATAAGCTTCATTTTTGCTTAGAAAACTAAGCTTACTTTTATTACTATTATTTTTATTATTATTATTGTTAATATTATTATTATTATTATTGTTATTATTATTATTATTTTTATTATTATTATTATTATTATTTTTATTATTATTATTAAAAACCGATTATAACTTTTGTATAGTATTGCTTTTAAAACCAGTTTTAAAATGAGTGATTAATTTTAGCCAATTTCTTGCCTAAAAACTATAAAATGGCTTAGATTGCCTAAAAACACAGATCACACATCTTTTGCATAGAAATGAGAAAACGCTCATATAACACAAAATAAGCTTCATTTTTGCTTAGAAAACTAAGCTTACTATTATTACTACTATTATTATTATTTTTATTATTATTATTATTATTATTACTATTATTTTTAATATTATTATTACTATTATTACTATTATTATTAATATTAATATTATTAAAAACCCTTTATAACTTTTGTATTGTAAATGTTTTTATACCAGTTTTAAAATGAGTTATTAATTTTAGACAATTTCTTGTCTAAAAACACAGATCACAGATGATCTCTTGCATAGAAATGAGAAAACGCTCAGATAACACAAAATAAGCTTCATTTTTGCTTAGAAAAACTAAGCTTTAATTTAGAAAAAAATTCATTATTATAAGTATTATTATCATTATTATTATTATTATTATTATTTTTTTTTACTATTATTATTATTATTATTATTATTATTATTATTATTAACTTTTGTATAGTAAATGTTTTTATACCAGTTTGAGTTATTAATTTTATTCAATTTCTTGCCTAAAAACACAGATCACAGATGATCTCTTGCATGGAAATGAGAAAACGCTCATATAACACACAAAATAAGCTTCATTTTTGCTTAGAAAACTAAGCTTACTTTTATTACTACTATTATTATTATTTTTATTATTATTATTATTATTATTATTATTATTACTATTATTATTATTATTATTATTATTAATAATAATACTATTATTGTTATTATTATTATTATTAAAAACTTATATTAAACAGACAGAAAACGTCGTATTCTGACACAAAAAAACGAATTACGTTATAGACTTGACGAGAACGGCGTATCTCGGACTCTTATAGGACCATTATAGGGTCAAAAAGTATCAGTTTGGATTAAAACAAATTATTTTTGTTGACTCTCAGTCTGAATTGTTCATCAGTTCAAACAAAAACGGCTTATTTTAGACGATCTTTTGCTTTGAACAAGAAAACTTACATCGAACAGACTAAAAAAGTATTAATCTGGCATAAAAGAGCAATTTATGTATCACTTTGGATAAAGGCAGCTAATCCTATTCGTTTCATGTCTTAAAATAGACAAAATTGTTAATAAATCTAACAAAAACGCTGTATTCTAGCACAAAATACTAATTACATTATAGTTTCGACGAGAATAGCTTATTTGGAATGATTCTATGCATCCAAACGAGTAAATTTTTATTAAACAGATGCCAAACATCATGTTTTGTCCTATAAAGACATTTTATATTGCAGTTTGTATTAAAACAAAATATTTTCGTTGATTCTTTGTTAGAAGCAGCAAACCTAACATTAAAGAATCTGAAAACTTTGTATTCGGACACAAACCACCGAATTTTGTATCAGTTTAGACAAAAACGGTTGATTTTCGACAATATTTTGCTTTGAACAAGAAAACTTATATCAAACTGACTAAAAACGTCTTATTTTAGCACAAAACAAAAGATTTGCGTTATAGTCTTAAAGCTGATTCATGCCACAGTTTGGATAAAAACCAATTATTTTTGTTAATTCATTGTTACAAACAAGAAACCTTACATCAAAGAAACTGAAAACCCCTTATTTAGGCACAGAGATTCGAATTACGTTTCAGTCTGGACAAAAACTGCTTATATTAGACGATCCATTGTTTTGAACACGAAAACTCATTAAAAAGATTAAAAACCTCTTATTCTGGCTGAAAACTGCAAATTATATATTACTCTAGATAAAAGCAATTTATCCTGATTACTCCTTTACTTAGAATAGAGTAAACTTGTATAAAACTTAATGAAAACTTTAAATTTCGTCTCAAAGAAATAATTTACGTTATAGTTTTGACCAGCACTGTTTATTTCAAACGAATTTATGATTCGAAACTAATGAACTTTAATGGGGCAGATGCAAAACCACATATTACCATATAAAGCGTTGTTTTAAAGCAAAGTATTACCTCTTGCAACAAGAAATTTCACGTCAAAGAAACTGAAAACATCGTATCCATGCACAAATATCGAATTACGTATCAGTTTAGGCAAATACATCTTATTTTAAACGATTCCTTGCTATAAACAAGAAAAATTTTATCAAACATATTGAAAATGTCTTATTCTCGAAAATAAGAGCAAATTATGTATCAGTTTTAACAAAAGCGGATTACTCTGTTTGATTCTATGCTTAGAGTAGAGTAAACTACTATAAAACGTATTGAAAACTCTATATTCAAGCTCAAAAGAACAAATTACGTTATAGTTTTGACAAAAAAAAATATTTCGGACGATTACATACTTTGAAGTAAGCAAACTTTAACTGAACAAGTGCAAAAGCTAATACTTTGCTTTAAAATAACGATTTATGTGGTAATATGGTATTTTGCATCTGTCCTATAAAAGTTTACTCGTTTCGCTCCATTGAATCATTCGAAATAAATTATTTTGTCACAACAACGAAAATAATTTGTTTTTGTTTAAACTGTAACATAAGTCGCTTTTATAAAACGAACTAAGACGTTTTGGCATCTGTTTAGTGAAAGTTTTCTCGTTTGGGGGCATAAAATCGTTTGAAATTAACAGTTCTGGTCAAAACTATAACGTAAATTATTTCTTTGTATCACTTTAAAGATTTGCGTTATAGTCTTGACGAGAACTGTTAATTTCAAACGATTCTATGCTTTGAAACCAGTATACTTTCACTGAACAGAGGCAAAACGTCTGATTTCGCCTTTAAAAAACGATTTATGTCACAGTTTGGATTAAAACCAATGATTTTCGTTTATTCATTGTTACAAACAAGAAACCTTACATCAAAGAAACTGAAAACCTCTTTTTCAGGCCCAGAAAATCAAATTACGTTTCAGTCTGGACACAAATTGCTTATTTTAGACGATTCTTTCTTTTGAACACGAAAACTTACATTAAAAAGATTAAAAACGTCTTATTCTAGCTCAAAACTGCAAATTATGTATTACTTTGGACAAAAGCAGTTTATCCTGATTACTCCTTTGCTTTGAATAGAGCAAACTTGTATAAAACTTAATGAAAACTTTAAATTACGTCTCAAAGAAATAATTTACGTTAGTTTTGACCAGAACTGTTAATTTCAAACGATTTTATGCCCCCAAACGAGAAAACTTTCACTAAACAGATGCCAAAACGTCTTAGTTCGTTTTATAAAAACGACATGTTACAGTTTAAACAAAAAAATTATTTTCGTTGTTGTTGTGTCAAAATAATTTATTTCGAATGATTCAATGGAGCGACACGAGTAAACTTTTATAGGACAGATGCAAAATACCATATTACCACATAAATCGTTATTTTAAAGCAAAGTATTAGCTTTTGCACTTGTTCAATTAAATTTTGCTTATTTCGAAGTATGTAGTCGTCCGAAATAATTTTTGTTTGTCAAAACTATAACTTAATTTGTTCTTTTGAGTTTGAATATAGAGTTTTCATTACGTTTTATAGTAGTTTACTCTACTCTAAGCATAGAATCAAACAGAGTGATCCGCTTTTGTTAAAACTGATACATAATTTGCCCTTATTTTCAAGAATAAGATGTTTTCAATATGTTTGATAAAATTTTTCTTGTTTATAGCAAGGAATCGTTTAAAATAAGCTAGCTGTATTTGCCTAAACTGATACGTAATTCGATATTTGTGCATGGATACGAAGTTTTCAGTTTCTTTGACGTGAAATTTTTTGTTGCAAGAGGTTATAATTTGCTTTAAAACAACGCTTTATATGGTAATATGTGGTTTTGCATCTGCCCCATAAAAGTTCATTAGTTTCGAATCATAAAATCGTTTGAAATAAACAGTGCTGGTCCAAACCATAACGTAAATTATTTCTTTGAACCGAAATTTAAAGTTTTCATTAATTTTTATACAAGTTTACTCTATTCTAAGTAAAGGAGTAATCAGGATAAATTGCTTTTATCTAGAGTAATATATAATTTGCAGTTTTCAGCCAGAATAAGACGTTTTTAATCTTTTTAATGTAAGTTTTCGTGTTCAAAACAAAGGATCGTCTAAAATAAGCAGTTTTTGTCCAGACTGAAACGTAATTCGAATTTCTGTGCCTAAATAAGGGGTTTTCAGTTTCTTTGATGTAAGGTTTCTTGTTTGTAACAATGAATTAACAAAAATAATTGGTTTTTATCCAAACTGTGGCATGAATCGTTTTTAAAAGGCGAAATAAGATGTTTTTCCTCTGTACAGTGAAAGTTTACTCGTTTCAAAGCATAGAACCGTTTGAAATTAACAGCTCTCGTTAAGACTATAACTCAGACCTTTTGTTTTGTGCTAAAATAAGACGTTTTTAGTCAGTTTGATATAAGTTTTCTTGTTCAAAGCAAAATATTGTCGAAAATCAACCGTTTTTGTCTAAACTGATACAAAATTCGGTGGTTTGTGTCCGAAAACAAAGTTTTCAGATTCTTTAATGTTAGGTTTGCTGCTTCTAACAAAGAATCAACAAAAATATTTTGTTTTAATACAAACTGCAATATAAAATGTCTTTATAGGACAAAACATGATGTTTGGCATCTGTTTAATAAAAATTTACTCGTTTGGAAGCATAAAATCATTCCAAATAAGCTATTCTCGTCGAGACTATAATGTAATTAGTATTTTGTGCTAGAATACAGCGTTTTTGTTAGATTTATTAACAATTTTTTCTATTTTAAGCAATGAAACGAATAGGATTAACTGCCTTTATCCAAAGTGATACATAAATTGCTCTTTTATGCCAGATTAATACGTTTTTAATCTGTTCGATGTAAGTTTTCTTGTTCAAAGCAAAACATCGTCTAAAATAAGCCGTTTTTGTTTGAACTGATAAACAATTCAGACTGAGACTCAACAAAAATAATTTGTTTTAATCCAAACTGATACTTTTTGACCCTATAAGAGTCCTATAAGAGTCCGAGATACGCCGTTCTCGTCAAGTCTATAACGTAATTTGTTTTTTTGTGTCAGAATACGACGTTTTCTGTCTGTTTAATATAAGTTTTTAATAATAATAATAATAACAATAATAATAATAAAGCAGAAATGAAGCTTATTTTGTGTTTTATATGAGCGTTTTCTCATTTCTATGCAAGAAATCATCTGTGATCTGTGTTTTTAGGCAAGAAATTGTCTAAAATTAATAACTCATTTTAAAACTGGTATAAAAACATTTACTATACAAAAGTTAATAATAATAATAATAATAATAATATTAATAATAATAATAATAATAATAATAATAATAATAATAATAATAATAATAATAATAATAATAATAATAATAATAATAATAATAATAATAATAATAATAGTAATAAAAGTAAGCTTAGTTTTCTAAGCAAAAATGAAGCTTATTTTGTGTGTTATATGAGCGTTTTCTCATTTCTATGCAAGAGATCATCTGTGATCTGTGTTTTTAGGCAAGAAATTGTCTAAAATTAATAACTCATTTTGAAACTGGTATAAAAACATTTACTATACAAAAGTTATAATCAGTTTTTAATAATAATTATATTAATAATAATAATAATAATAATAATAATAATAATAATAATAATAGTAATAATAATAATAAAAATAATAGTAATAATAATAATAATAATAATAATAATAATAATAATAATAATAGTAATAGTAACATAAGTAATAATAATAATCATACTTTTAATAAGGAAAAATGGAGCTTATTTTATGTGTTACATGAGCGTTTTCTCATTTCTATGCAAAAGATCATGTGTGATCTGTGTTTTTAGGCAATCTAAGCCATTTTATAGTTTTTAATATTTAACAAAAATTTGCTTTAAAATAAAATGTTTGAAAAACTGAAATTAAACTAAATTAATTGTGTCTAACACTTTAGTAGAGGAAAAAGGTGGAGACATAAAAGTCACTAAAGTCTTAGAGTTGTCTTTAGTCGTCATATTAATAACAATAACATTTATAATAACAATACTAGTAGTACTAAATTTGCTTATATGCAAACGCTTTATTAAGGTAACAGTTTTTTGGTTTCTTGCTTATATCTCGAAAACAGTTACTCCTATCAATTTTTATCTTTTTTTCAAAATTAAAGTTGAAAAAATTTCCTACAATATAGTTATTTGCATTTTTTTGTAGGACCAACCATAAGCGAGTTATAGAGTTGGATATAAATAATCTTTAACAAAAATTTGCTTTAATATAAAATGAAAAACCGAAATTAAACTAAATTAAGACTAACACTTTAGTAGAGGAAAAAGGAGAAGACATAAAAATCACCAAAGTCTTGAGAGTTGTTTTTAGTCGTCATATTAATAACAATAACATTAATAATAAAAATACTAATATTACTAAATTTGCTTATATGCAAGCGCTTAATTAAGGTAACAGTTTTTTGGTTTCTTGCTTATATCTCGAAAACAGTTACTCCTATCAATTTTTAAATTTTTACTAAAATTAAAGCTGATAAAATTTCCTACAAAATAGTAATTTGCATTTTTCATGTAGGACTAACCATAAGCGAGATATAAGTTTGAAAATAATTAATATTTAAAAAAAAGTGCTTTAACAGAAAATGTCTTGTGATTTAAAATACACTTAATTTAATGGGTCCAATACTTTATTAGAAGAAAAAGGAAGAGGCATAAAAGTCACTGAAGTCTTCAGAGTCGATTTTTAATGCTGCATTTTCGTCTTTGTCTCAAACATTGAAAACTGAATTACATTTTTGTTCAGTGACAGTTACAGTTTTCTTATTGTTTTTTTGCTTATATCTCGAAAACAGTTACTCCTATAAAAATAAAAATAAATAAAATGTTTGAAAAACCGAAATTAAACTAAATTAATTAAGACTAACACTTTAGTAGAGGAAAAAGGAGAAGACATAAAAGTCACCAAAGTCTTGAAAGTCGTTTTTAGTCGTCATATTAATAACAATAACATTAATAAAAATAATACTAATATTACTAAATTTGCTTATATGCAAGCGCTTAATTAAGGTAACAGTTTCTTTCTTATATCTCGAAAACAGTTACTCCTATCAATTTTTACCTTTTCACCAAAATTAAAGCTGATAAAATTTCCTTCAAAATCGTTATTTTCATTTTCATGTAGAACTAACCATAAGCAAGATATAAGTTTGAAAATAATTAATAATTAAAAAAAATGTGCTTTAACAGAAAATGTCTTGTGATTTAAAATACACTTAATTTATTGGGTCCAATACTTAATTAGAAGAAAAAGGAGGTGACAGTAAATGATGCATTTTCGTCTTCGTCTCAAACATTAAATACTGAATTACATTTTTGTTTAGTAACTGTTACAGTTTTCACTTTGGTTTTTTGCTTATATCTCGAAAACCGTTACGCCTATCAATTTTTATCTTTCCTTCAAAATTAAAGCTGATAAAATTTTTTACATAATAGTTTTTTGCATTTTTTTTGTAGAACTAACCATAAGCGAGTTATAGAGTTGGATATAAATAATCTTTAACAAAAACTTGATATAAAATAAAATGTTTGAAAAACCGAAATTAAACTAAATTAATATTAAAATAATTATTAATATTATTATTATTAAAAACCGACTATAACTTTTGTATAGTAAATGTTTTTATACCAGTTTTAAAATGAGTTTTTAATTTTAGACAATTTCTTGCCTAAAAACACAGATCACAGATGATCTCTTGCATAGAAATGAAGAAACGCTCAAATAACACAAAATAAGCTTCATTTTTCCTTAGAAAAACTAAGCTTTAATTTAGAAAGAAATTCATTATTATAAGTATTATTATTATTATTATTATTATTATTATTATTATCATTATTATTATTATTATTATTATTATTACTTTTATTACTATTATTATTATTATTTATATTATTATTATTATTATTATTATTATTAAAAACCGATTATAACTTTTGTATAGTAAATGTTTTTATTGTATTTTAAATCACAAAGCATTTTCTGTTAAAGCACTTTTTTTTTAAATATTAATTATTATCAAACTTATATCTCGCTTATGGTTAGTCCTACATGAAAAATGCAAATAACTATTTTGTAGGAAATTTTATCAGCTTTAATTTTAGTAAAAAGATAAAAATTGATAGGAGTAACTGTTTTCGAGATATAAGCAAGAAACCAAAAAACTGTTACCTTAATTAAGGGCTTGCATATAAGCAAATTTAGTACTAAAAACAACTCTGAAGACTTTGGTGACTTTTATGTCTTCTTCTTTTTCCTCTACTAAAGTGTTAGACACAATTAATTTAGTTTAATTTCGGTTTTTCAAACATTTTATTTTAAAGCAAATTTTTGTTAAAGATTATTTATATCCAACTCTATAACTCGCTTATGCTTGGTCCAAAAAAAAAAAATGCGATTAACTATTTTGTAGAAAATTTTATCAGCTTTAATTTTGAAAGATAGATAAAAATTGATAGGAGTAACTGTTTTCGAGATATAAGCAAAAAACCAATAAGAAAACTGTAACAGTTTCTGAACAAAAATGTAATTCAGTTTTCATTGTTTGAGACCAAGACGAAAATGCAGCATTTACTGTCACCTCCTTTTTCTTCTAATTAAGTATTGGACCCATAAAATTAAGTGTATTTTAAATCACAAAACATTTTCTGTTAAAACACATTTTTTTTTAATTATTAATTATTTTCAAACTTATATCTCGCTTATGGTTAGTTCTAAATAAAAAATGCAAATAACTATTTTGTAGGAAATTTTATCACCTTTAATTTTGGTAAAAAGGTAAAAATTGATAGGAGTAACTGTTTTCGAGATATAAGCAAAAAACAAAAAAACTGTTACCTTAATTAAGCGCTTGCATATAAGCAAATTTAGTACTATTAGTATTATTATTATTAATGTTATTGTTATTAATATGACGACTAAAGACGACTCTAAAATCTTTAGTGACTTTTATGTCTTCTCCTTTTTCCTCCACTAAAGTGTTAGACACAATTAATTTAGTATAATTTTAGTTTTTCAAACATTCTATTTTAAAGCAAGTTTTTGTTAAATATTATTTATATCCAACTCAATAACTCGCTTATGGTTGGTCCTACAAGAAAAATGCAAATAACTATTTTGTAGGAAATTTTATCAGCTTTAATTTTGGAAGAAAAATAAAAATTGATAGGAGTAACTGTTTTCGAGATATAAGCAAAAAACCAATAAGAAAACTGTAACAGTTTCTGAACAAAAATGTAATTCAGTTTTCATTGTTTGAGACCAAGACGAAAATGCAGCATTTACTGTCACCTCCTTTTTCTTCTAATTAAGTATTGGACCCATAAAATTAAGTGTATTTTAAATCACAAAACATTTTCTGTTAAAACACATTTTTTTTTAATTATTAATTATTTTCAAACTTATATCTCGCTTATGGTTAGTTCTAAATAAAAAATGCAAATAACTATTTTGTAGGAAATTTTATCACCTTTAATTTTGGTAAAAAGGTAAAAATTGATAGGAGTAACTGTTTTCGAGATATAAGCAAAAAACAAAAAAACTGTTACCTTAATTAAGCGCTTGCATATAAGCAAATTTAGTACTATTAGTATTATTATTATTAATGTTATTGTTATTAATATGACGACTAAAGACGACTCTAAAATCTTTAGTGACTTTTATGTCTTCTCCTTTTTCCTCCACTAAAGTGTTAGACACAATTAATTTAGTATAATTTTAGTTTTTCAAACATTCTATTTTAAAGCAAGTTTTTGTTAAATATTATTTATATCCAACTCAATAACTCGCTTATGGTTGGTCCTACAAGAAAAATGCAAATAACTATTTTGTAGGAAATTTTATCAGCTTTAATTTTGGAAGAAAAATAAAAATTGATAGGAGTAACTGTTTTCGAGATATAAGCAAAAAACCAATAAGAAAACTGTAACTGTTACTGAACAAAAATGTAATTCAGTTTTCAATGTTTAAGACGAAGACAAAAATGCAGCATTTAAAATCGACTCTGAAGACTTCAGTGACTTATATGTCACCTCCTTTTTCTTCTAATAAAGTATTGGACCTAATAAATTAAGTGTATTTTAAATCACAAAACATTTTCTGTTAAAGCACTTTTTTTTTAAATATTAATTATTTTCAAACTTATATCTCGCTTATGGTTAGTCCTACATGAAAAATGCAAATAACTATTTTGTAGGAAATTTTATAAGCTTTAATTTTAGTAAAAAGTTAAAAATTGATAGGAGTAACTGTTTTCGAGATATAAGCAAGAAACTGTTACCTTAATTAAGCGCTTGCATATAAGCAAATTTAGTACTATTAGTATTATTATTATTAATGTTATTGTTATTAATACGACGACTAAAAACGACTCTCAAGACTTTGGTGACTTTTATGTCTTCTCCTTTTTTCTCCACTAAAGTGTTAGTCTTAATTAATTTAGTTTAATTTCGGTTTTTCAAACATTTTATTTTAAAGCAAATTTTTGTTAAAGATTATTTATATCCAACTCTATAACTCGCTTATGGTTGGTCCTACAAGAAAAATGCAAATAATTATTTTGTAGGAAATTTTATCAGCTTTAATCTTGAAAAAAACATAAAAATTAATAGGAGTAACAGTTTTCAAGATATAAGCAAAAAACCAATAAGAAAACTGTAACTGTTACTGAACAAAAATGTAATTCAATTTTCAATGTTTGAGACGAAGACGAAAATGCAGCATTTAAAATCGACTCTGAAAACTTCAGTGACTTTTATGTCACCTCCTTTTTCTTCTAATAAAGTATTGGACCCAATAAATTAAGTGTATTTTAAATCACAAGACATTTTTTGTTAAAGCACATTTTTTTTAATTATTAATTATTTTCAAACTTATATCTCGCTTATGCTTGGTTCTACAAGAAAAATGTAAATAACTATTTTGTTGGAAATTTTATCAGCTTTAATTTTGGAAGAAAGATAAAATTTGATAGGAGTAACTGTTTTCGAGATATAAGCAAAAAACCAATAAGACAACTGTAACTGTTACTGAACAAAAATGTAATTCAGTTTTCAATGTTTGAGACGAAGACGAAAATGCAGCATTTAAAAACGACTCTGAAGACTTCAGTAACTTTTATGTCACCTCCTTTTTTTTCGAATAAAGTATTGGACCCAATAAATTAAGTGTATTTTAAATCACAAGACATTTTCTGTTAAAGCACTTTTTTTTTAAATATTAATTGTTTTCAAACTTATATCTCGTTTATGGTTAGCCCTACATGAAAAATGCAAATAACCATTTTGTAGGAAATTTTATTAGCTTAAATTGCAGTAAAAAGATAAAAATTGATAGGAGTAACTGTTTTTGAGATATAAGCAAGAAACCAAAAAACTGTTACCTTAATTAAGCGTTCGCATATAAGCAAATTTAGTACTATTAGTATTATTATTACTAATGTTATTGTTATTAATATGACGATTAAAGACGACTCTGAAACCTTTAGTGACTTTTATGTTTTCTTCTTTTTCCTCTACTAAAGTGTTAGACTCAATTAATTTAATTTAATTTCGGTTTTTCAAACATTTTATTTTAAAGCAAATTTTTGTTAAGGATTATTTATATCCAACTCTATAACTCGCTTAGGGTTGGTCTTACAAAAGAAATGCAAATAACTATATTGTAGGAAATTTTATCACCTTTAATTTTAGTAAAAAGATAAAAATTGATAGGAGTAACTGTTTTCGAGATATAAGCAAAAAACCAATAAGAAAACTGTAACTGTTACTGAACAAAAATGTAATTCAGTTTTCAATGTTTAAGACGAAGACAAAAATGCAGCATTTAAAATCGACTCTGAAGACTTCAGTGACTTATATGTCACCTCCTTTTTCTTCTAATAAAGTATTGGACCTAATAAATTAAGTGTATTTTAAATCACAAAATATTTTCTGTTAAAGCACTTTTTTTTTAAATATTAATTATTTTCAAACTTATATCTCGCTTATGGTTAGTCCTACATGAAAAATGCAAATAACTATTTTGTAGGAAATTTTATAAGCTTTAATTTTAGTAAAAAGTTAAAAATTGATAGGAGTAACTGTTTTCGAGATATAAGCAAGAAACTGTTACCTTAATTAAGCGCTTGCATATAAGCAAATTTAGTACTATTAGTATTATTATTATTAATGTTATTGTTATTAATACGACGACTAAAAACGACTCTCAAGACTTTGGTGACTTTTATGTCTTCTCCTTTTTTCTCCACTAAAGTGTTAGTCTTAATTAATTTAGTTTAATTTCGGTTTTTCAAACATTTTATTTTAAAGCAAATTTTTGTTAAAGATTATTTATATCCAACTCTATAACTCGCTTATGGTTGGTCCTACAAGAAAAATGCAAATAATTATTTTGTAGGAAATTTTATCAGCTTTAATCTTGAAAAAAACATAAAAATTAATAGGAGTAACAGTTTTCAAGATATAAGCAAAAAACCAATAAGAAAACTGTAACTGTTACTGAACAAAAATGTAATTCAATTTTCAATGTTTGAGACGAAGACGAAAATGCAGCATTTAAAATCGACTCTGAAAACTTCAGTGACTTTTATGTCACCTCCTTTTTCTTCTAATAAAGTATTGGACCCAATAAATTAAGTGTATTTTAAATCACAAGACATTTTTTGTTAAAGCACATTTTTTTTAATTATTAATTATTTTCAAACTTATATCTCGCTTATGCTTGGTTCTACAAGAAAAATGTAAATAACTATTTTGTTGGAAATTTTATCAGCTTTAATTTTGGAAGAAAGATAAAATTTGATAGGAGTAACTGTTTTCGAGATATAAGCAAAAAACCAATAAGAAAACTGTAACTGTTACTGAACAAAAATGTAATTCAGTTTTCAATGTTTGAGACGAAGACGAAAATGCAGCATTTAAAAACGACTCTGAAGACTTCAGTAACTTTTATGTCACCTCCTTTTTTTTCGAATAAAGTATTGGACCCAATAAATTAAGTGTATTTTAAATCACAAGACATTTTCTGTTAAAGCACTTTTTTTTTAAATATTAATTGTTTTCAAACTTATATCTCGTTTATGGTTAGCCCTACATGAAAAATGCAAATAACCATTTTGTAGGAAATTTTATTAGCTTAAATTGCAGTAAAAAGATAAAAATTGATAGGAGTAACTGTTTTTGAGATATAAGCAAGAAACCAAAAAACTGTTACCTTAATTAAGCGTTCGCATATAAGCAAATTTAGTACTATTAGTATTATTATTACTAATGTTATTGTTATTAATATGACGATTAAAGACGACTCTGAAACCTTTAGTGACTTTTATGTTTTCTTCTTTTTCCTCTACTAAAGTGTTAGACTCAATTAATTTAATTTAATTTCGGTTTTTCAAACATTTTATTTTAAAGCAAATTTTTGTTAAGGATTATTTATATCCAACTCTATAACTCGCTTAGGGTTGGTCTTACAAAAGAAATGCAAATAACTATATTGTAGGAAATTTTATCACCTTTAATTTTAGTAAAAAGATAAAAATTGATAGGAGTAACTGTTTTCGAGATATAAGCAAGAAACCAAAAAACTGTTTCCTTAATAAAACGCTTGCATATAAGCAAATTTAGTAATATTAGTATTATTATTATTAATGTTATTGTTATTAATATGACGACTAAAAACGACTCTAAAGACTTTGGTGACTTTTATGTTTTCTCCTTTTTCCTATACCAAAGTGTTTGACTCAATTAATTTAGTTTAATTTCGGTGTTTCAAACATTTTATTTTAAAGCAAATTTTTGTTAAAGATTATTTATATCCAACTCTATAACTCGCTTATGGTTGGTTCTACAAAAAAAATCCTAAAAACTATTTTGTAGTAAATTTTATCAGCTTTAATTTTGAAGGAAAGATAAAAATTTATAGGAGTAACTGTTTTCGAGATATAAGCAAAAAACCAAAGTGAAAACTGTAACAGTTACTGAACAAAAATGTAATTCAGTTTTCAATGTTTGAGACGAAGACGAAAATGCAGTATTTAAAAACGACTTTGAAGACCTCAGTGTCTTTTATGTCACCTCCTTTTTCTTCTAATAAAGTATTGGACCCAATAAATTAAGTGTATTTTAAATCACAAGGCATTTTCTGTTAAAGCACTTTTTTTTTAAATATTAATTATTTTCAAACTTATATTTCGCTTATGTTAGTCCTACATGAAAAATGCAAATAACTGTTTTGTAGGAAATTTTATCAGCTTTAATTTTAGTAAAAAGATAAAAATTGATAGAATTAACTGTTTTCGAGATATAAGCAAGAAACCAAAACACTGTTACCTTAATTAAGCGTTTGCATATAAGCAAATTTAGTACTATTAGTATTATTATTATTAATGTTATTGTTATTAATATGACGACTAAAGACGACTCTGAAACCTTTAGTGACTTTTATGTCTTTTTCTCTTTCCTCTACTAAAATGTTAGACACAATTAAATTAGTTTAATTTCAGTTTTTCAAACATTTTATTTTAAAGCAAATTTTTGTTAAATATTATTTATATCCAACTCTATAACTCGCTTATGGTTGGTCCGACAAGAAAAATGCAAATAGCGATTTTGTAGGAAATTTTATCAGCTTTAATTTTGAAAGAAAGATAAAAATTGATAAAAGTAACAGTTTTCGAGATATAAGCAAAAAACCAATAAGAAAACTGTAACTGTTACTGAACAAAAATGTAATTCAGTTTTCAATGTTTGAGACGAAGACGAAAATGCAGCATTTAAAATCGACTCTGAAGACTTCAGTGATTTTTATGTCACCTCCTTTTTCTTCTAATAAAGTATTGGACCCAATAAATTAAGTGTATTTTAAATCCCAAGACATTTTCTGTTAAAGCACTTTTTTTTTAAATATTAATTATTTTCAAACTTATATCTCGCTTATGGTTAGTCCTACATGAAAAATGCAAATTACTATTTTGTAGGAAATTTTATCAGCTTTAATTTTAGTAAAAAGATAAAAATTGATAGGAGTAACTGTTTTCGAAATATAAGCAAGAAACCAAAAAACTGTTACCTTAATTAAGCGCTTGCATATAAGCAAATTTAGTACTAAAAACAACTTTGAAGACTTTGGTGACTTTATGTCTTCTCCTTTTTCCTCTACTAAAGTGTTAGACCCAATTAATTTATTTTAATATCGGTTTTTCAAACATTTTATTTTAAAGCAAATTTTTGTTAAAGATTATTTATATCCAACTCAATAACTCGCTTATGGTTAGTCCTACAAAAAAATGCAAATAACTATTTTGTAGGAAATTTTATAAGTTTCAATTTTGAAAAAAAGATAAAAATTGATAGGAGTTACTGTTTTTGAGATATAAGCAAGAAACCAAAAAACTGTTACCTTAATTAAGCGTTTGCATATAAGCAAATTTAGTACTATTTGTATTATTATAATTAATGTTATTGTTGTTAATATGACGACTAAAAACGACTTTGAAGACTTTGGTGACTTTTACGTCTCCTCCTTTTTCCTCTACTAAAGTGTTAGACCCAATTATAGTTATAGAGTTGGATATAAATAATCTTTAACAAAAATTTGTTTTAAAATAAAATGTTTGAAAAACCGATATTAAACATAAATTAATTGGGTTTAACACTTTAGTAGAGGAAAAAGGAGAAGACATAAAAGTCACCAAAGTCTTCAGAGTTGTTTTTAGTACTAAATTTGCTTATATGCAAGCGCTTAATTAAGGTAACAGTTTTTTGGTTTCTTGCTTATATCTCGAAAACAGTTACTCCTATCAATTTTTATTTTTTTACTAAAACTAAAGCTGATAAAATTTCCAACAAAATAGTTATTTGCATTTTTCATGTAGGACTAACCATAAGCGAAATATAAGTTTGAAAATAATAAATATTTAAAAAAAGTGCTTTAACAGAAAATGTCTTGTGATTTAAAATACACATAATTTATTGGGTCCAATACTTTATTAGAAGAAAAAGGAGGTGACATAAAAATCACTGAAGTCTTCAGAGTCGTTTTTAAATGCTGCATTTTCGTCTTCGTCTCAAACATTGAAAACTGAATTACATTTGTGTTTAGTAACTGTAACAGTTTTCACTTTGTTTTTTTGCTTATATCTCGAAAACAGTTACTTCTGTCAATTTTATTTTTCTTTCAAAATTAAAGCTGATAAAATTTCCTACAAAATAGTTATTTGCATTTCTTTTGTAAGACCAACCATAAGCGAGTTATAGAGTTGGATATAAATAATCTTTAACAAAAATTTGCTTTAAAATAAAATGTTTGAAATACCGAAATTAAACTAAATTAATTGCGTCTAACACTTTAGTAGAGGAAAAAGGAGAAGACATAAAAGTCACCAAAGTCTTCAGAGTCGTTTTTAGTCGTCATATTAATAACAATAACATTAATAATAATTATACTAATAGTACTAAATTTGGTTATATGCAAGCGCTTAATTAAGGTAACAGTTTCTTGCTTATATCTCGAAAACAGTTACTCCTATCAATTTTCACCTTTTCACCAAAATTAAAGCTGATAAAATTTCCTACAAGATAGTTATTTGTATTTTTCATGTAGGACTAACCACAAGCGAGATATAAGTTTGAAAATAATTAATATTTAAAAAAAAAGTGCTTTAACAGAAAATGCCTTGTGATTTAAAATACACCTAATTTATTGGGTCCAATACTTTATTAGAAGAAAAAGGAGGTGACATAAAAGTCACTGAAGTCTTCAAAGTCGTTTTTAAAAGCTGCATTTTCGTCTTCGTCTCTAACATTGAAAATTGAATTACATTTTTGTTCAGTAACAGTCACAGTTTTCTTATTGCTTTTTTGCTTATATCTCGAAAACAGTTACTCCTATCAAATTTTATCTTTCTTCCAAAATTAAAGCTGATAAAATTTCCAACAAAATAGTTATTTACATTTTTCTTGTAGGACCAAGCATAAACGAGTTAAAGAGTTGGATTTAAATGAAATTTAACAAAAATTTGCTTTAAAATAAAATGCTTGAAAAACAGGAATTAAACTAAATTAATTGTGTCTAACACTTTAGTAGAGGAAAAAGGAGAAGACATAAAAGTCACCAAAGTCTTCAGAGTCGTCTTTAGTCGTCAAATTAATAACAATAACATTAATAATAATAATACTAATAGTACTAAATTTGCTTATATGCAAGCGCTTAATTAAGGTAACAGTTTTTTGGTTTCTTGCTTATATCTCGAAAACAGTTACTCCTATCAATTTTTATCTTTTTACTAAAATTAAAGCTGATAAAATTTCCTACAAAATAGTTATTTGCATTTTTCATGTAAGACTAACCATAAGCGAGATATATGATTGAAAATAATTAATATTTAAAAAAAAAGTACTTTAACAGAAAATGTCTTGTGATTTAAAATACACTTAATTTATTGGGTCCAATACTTTATTAGAAGAAAAAGGAGGTGACATAAAAGTCACTGAAATCTTCAGAGTCGATTTTAAATGCTGCATTTTCGTCTTCGTCTCAAACATTGAAAACTGAATTACATTTTTGTTCAGTAACAGTTACAGTTTTTTTATTGGTTTTATGCTTATATCTCGAAAACTGTTACTCCTATGAATTTTTGTCTTTCTTTCAAAATTAAAGCTCATAAAATTTCCTACAAAATCGTTATTTGCATTTTTCTTGTAGGACCAACCATAAGCGAGTTATAGAGTAGGATATAAATAATATTTAACAAAAATTTGCTTTAAAATAAAATGATTGAAAAACTGAAATTAAACTAATTTAATTGTGTCTAACACTTTAGTAGAGGAAAAAGAAAAAGACATAAAAGTCACTAAATGTTTCAGAGTCGTCTTTAGTCGTCAAATTAATAACAATAACATTAATAATAATAATACTAATAGTACTAAATTTGCTTATATGCAAACGCTTAATTAAGGTAACAGTGTTTTGGTTTCTTGCTTATATCTCGAAAACAGTTTCTCCTATCAATTTTTATCTTTTTACTAAAATTAAAGCTGATAAAATTTCCTACAAAATAGTTATTTGCATTTCTTTTGTAAGACCAACCATAAGCGAGTTATAGAGTTGGATATAAATAATCTTTAACAAAAATTTGCTTTAAAATAAAATGTTTGAAAATCCGAAATTAAACTAAATTAATTGAGTCTAACACTTTAGTAGAGGAAAAAGGAGAAGACATAAAACTCACCAAAGTCTTCAGAGTCGTTTTTAGTCGTCATATTAATAACAATAACATTAATAATAATAATACTAATAGTACTAAATTTGCTTATATGCAAGCGCTTTATTAAGGTAACAGTTTTTTGGTTTCTTGCTTATATTTCTTATATCTCGAAAACAGTTACTCCTATCAATTTTTATCTTTTTACTAAAATTAAAGCTGATAAAATTTCCTACAAAATAGTTATTTGCATTTTTCTTGTAGGACCAAGCATAAGCGAGTTATAGAGATGAATTTAAATAATATTTAACAAAAATTTGCTTTAAAATAAAATGTTTGAAATACTGAAATTAAACTAAATTAAATGTGTCTAACACTTTAGTAGAAGAAAAAGAAGAAGACATAAAAGTCACTAAAGGTTTCAGAGTCGTCTTTAATCGTCATATTAATAACAATAACATTAATAATAATAATACTAATAGTACTAAATTTGCTTATATGCAAACGCTTAATTAAGTTAACAGTTTTTTGGTTTCTTGCTTATATCTCGAAAACAGTTACTCCTATCAATTTTTATCTTTTTACTAAAATTAAAGCTGATAAAATTTCCAACAAAATAGTTATTTGCATTTTTCATGTAGGACTAACCATAAGCGAGATGTAAGTTTGAAAATAATCAATATTTAAAAAAAAAGTGCTTTAACAGAAAATGTCTTGTGATTTAAAATACACTTAATTTATTGAGTCCAATACTTTATTAGAAGAAAAAGGAGGTGACATAAAAGTCACTGAAGTCTTCAGAGTCGTTTTTAAATGCTGCAGTTTCGTCTTCGTCTCAAACATTGAAAACTGAATTACATTTTTGTTCAGGAACAGTTACAGTTTTCTTATTGGTTTTTTGCTTATATCTCGAAAACAGTTACTCCTATCAAATTTTATCTTTTTTCCAAAATTAAAGCTGATAAAATTTCCAACAAAATAGTTATTTACATTTTTCTTGTAAGATCAACCATAAGCGAGTTATAGAGTTGGATATAAATAATCTTTAACAAAAATTTGCTTTAAAATAAAATGCTTGAAAAACCGAAATTAAACTAAATTAATTGAGTCTAACACTTTAGTAGAGGAAAAAGGAGAAGACATAAAAGTCACCAAAGTCTTCAGAGTCGTTTTTAGTCGTCATATTAATAACAATAACATTAATAATAATAATAATACTAATAGTACTAAATTTGCTTATATGCAAGCGCTTAATTAAGGTAACAGTTTTTTGGTTTCTTGCTTATATCTCGAAAACAATTACTCCTATCAATTTTTATGTTTTTACTAAAATTAAAGCTGATAAAATTTCCTACAAAATAGTTATTTGCATTTTTCATGTAGGACTAACCATAAGCGAAATATAAGTTTAAAAATAATTAATATTTAAAAAAAGTGCTTTAACAGAAAATATCTTGTGATTTAAAATACACTTAATTTTTTGGGTCCAATACTTTATTAGAAGAAAAAGGAGGTGACATTAAAATCACTGAAGTCTTCAGAGTCGATTTTAAATGCTGCATTTTCGTCTTCGTCTCAAACATTGAAAACTGAATTACATTTTTGTTCAGTAACAGTTACAGTTTTCTTATTGGTTTTTTGCTTATATCTCGCAAACTGTTACTCCTATGAATTTTTATCTTTCTTTCAAAATTAAAGCCGATAAAATTTCCTACAAAATCGTTATTTGCATTTTTCTTGTAGGACCAACCATAAGCGAGTTATAGAGTTGGATATAAATAATATTTAACAAAAATTTGCTTTAAAATAAAATGTTTGAAAAACTGAAATTAAACTAATTTAATTGTGTCTAACACTTTAGTAGAGGAAAAAGAAAAAGACATAAAAGTCACTAAAGGTTTCAGAGTCGTCTTTAATCGTCATATTAATAACAATAACATTAATAATAATAATACTAATAGTACTAAATTTGCTTATATGCAAACGCTTAATTAAGTTAACAGTTTTTTGGTTTCTTGCTTATATCTCGAAAACAGTTACTCCTATCAATTTTTATCTTTTTACTAAAATTAAAGCTGATAAAATTTCCTACAAAATAGTTATTTGCATTTTTCTTATAGGACCAAGCATAAGCGAGTTATAGAGATGAATTTAAATAATATTTAACAAAAATTTGCTTTAAAATAAAATGTTTGAAATACTGAAATTAAACTAAATTAAATGTGTCTAACACTTTAGTAGAAGAAAAAGAAGAAGACATAAAAGTCACTAAAGGTTTCAGAGTCGTCTTTAATCGTCATATTAATGACAATAACATTAATAATAATAATACTAATAGTACAAAATTTGCTTATATGCAAACGCTTAATTAAGTTAACAGTTTTTTGGTTTCTTGCTTATATCTCGAAAACAGTTACTCCTATCAATTTTTATCTTTTTACTAAAATTAAAGCTGATAAAATTTCCAACAAAATAGTTATTTGCATTTTTCAAGTAGGACTAACCATAAGCGAGATGTAAGTTTGAAAATAATCAATATTTAAAAAAAAGTGCTTTAACAGAAAATGTCTTGTGATTTAAAATACACTTAATTTATTGAGTCCAATACTTTATTAGAAGAAAAAGGAGGTGACATAAAAGTCACTGAAGCCTTCAGAGTCGTTTTTAAATGCTGCAGTTTCGTCTTCGTCCAAAACATTAAAAACTGAATTACATTTTTGTTCAGGAACAGTTACAGTTTTCTTATTGGTTTTTTGCTTATATCTCGAAAACAGTTACTCCTATCAAATTTTATTTTTTTTCCAAAATTAAAGCTGATAAAATTTCCAACAAAATAGTTATTTACATTTTTCTTGTAAGACCAACCATAAGCGAGTTATAGAGTTGGATATAAATAATCTTTAACAAAAATTTGCTCTAAAAAAGAATGCTTGAAAAACCGAAATTAAACTAAATTAATTGGGTCTAACACTTTAGTAGAGGAAAAAGGAAAATACATAAAAATCACCAAAGTCTTCAGAGTCGTTTTTAGTCGTCAGATTTACATCAATAACATTAATAATAATAATACTAATAGTACTAAATTTGCTTATATGCAAGCGCTTTATTAAGGTAACAGTTTTTTGGTTTCTTGCTTATATCTCGAAAACAGTTACTCCTATCAATTTTTATCTTTTTACTAAAATTAAAGCTGATAAAATTTCCTACAAAATAGTTATTTGCATTTTTTATGTAAGACTTACCATAAGCGAGATATATGATTGAAAATAATTAATATTTAAAAAAAAAGTGCTTTAACGGAAAATGTCTTGTGATTTAAAATACACTTAATTTATTGAGTCCAATACTTTATTAGAAGAAAAAGGAGGTGACATAAAAGTCACTGAAGTCTTCAGAGTCGATTTTAAATGCTGCATTTTTGTCTTCGTCTCAAACATTGAAAACTGAATTACATTTTTGTTCAGTAACAGTTACAGTTTTCTTATTGGTTTTTTGCTTAAATCTCGCAAACTGTTACTCCTATGAATTTTTATTTTTTTTCAAAATTAAAGCTGATAAAATTTTCTACAAAATCGTTATTTGCATTTTTCTTGTAGGACCAACCATAAGCGAGTTATAGAGTTGGATATAAATAATCTTTAACAAAAATTTGCTCTAAAAAAGAATGTTTGAAAAACCGAAATTAAACTAAATTAATTGGGTCTAACACTTTAGTAGAGGAAAAAGGAAAAGACATAAAAGTCACCAAAGTCTTCAGAGTCGTTTTTAGTCGTCAGATTTACAACAATAACATTAATAATAATAATACTAATAGTACTAAATTTGCTTATATGCAAGCGCTTTATTAAGGTAACAGTTTTTTGGTTTCTTGCTTATATCTCGAAAACAGTTACTCCTATCACTTTTTATCTTTTAACTAAAATTAAAGCTGATAAAATTTCCTACAAAATAGTTATTTGCATTTTTCATGTAAGACTAACCATAAGCGAGATATATGATTGAAAATAATTAATATTTAAAAAAAAAGTGCTTTAACAGAAAATGTCTTGTGATTTAAAATACACTTAATTTATTGGGTCCAATACTTTATTAGAAGAAAAAGGAGGTGACATAAAAGTCACTAAAGTCTTCAGAGTCGATTTTAGATGCTGCATTTTCGTCTTCGTCTCAAACATTGAAAACTGAATTACATTTTTGTTCAGTAACAGTTACAGTTTTCTTATTGGTTTTTTGCTTATATCTCGCAAACTGTTACTCCTATAAATTTTTATCTTTTTTTTCAAAATTAAAGCTGATAAAATTTCCTACAAAATAGTTATTTGCATTTTTCTTGTAGGACCAAGCATAAGCGAGTTATAGAGATGGATATAAATAATACTTAACAAAAATTTGCTTTAAAATAAAATGTTTGAAATACTGAAATTAAACTAAATTAATTGTGTCTAACACTTTAGTAGAGGAAAATGAAGAAGACATAAAAGTCACTAAAGGTTTCAGAGTCGTCTTTAATCGTCATATTAATAACAATAACATTAATAATAATAATACTAATAGTACTAAATTTGCTCATATGCAAGCGCTTTATTAAGGTAACAGTTTTTTGGTATCTTGCTTATATCTCGAAAACAGTTACTCCTATCAATTTTTATCATTTTACTAAAACTAACGCTGATAAAATTTCCTACAAAATAGTTATTTGCATTTTTCTTGCAGGACCAAGCATAAGCGAGTTATAGAAATGGATTTAAATAATATTTAACAAAAATTTGCTTTAAAATAAAATGTTTGAAATACTGAAATTAAACTAAATTAATTGTGTCTAACACTTTAGTAGAGGAAAAAGAAGAAGACATAAAAGTCACTAAAGGTTTCAGAGTCGTCTTTAATCGTCATATTAATAACAATAACATTAATAATAATAATACTAATAGTACTAAATTTGCTTATATGCAAACGCTTAATTAAGTTAACAGTTTTTTGGTTTCTTGCTTATATCTCGAAAACAGTTACTCCAATCAATTTTTATTTTTTTACTAAAATTAAAGCTGATAAAATTTCCAACAAAATAGTTATTTGCATTTTTTATGTAAGACTAACCATAAGCGAGATATATGATTGAAAATAATCAATATTTAAAAAAAAAGTGCTTTAACAGAAAATGTCTTGTGATTTAAAATACACTTAATTTATTGGGTCCTATACTTTATTAGAAGAAAAAGGAGGTGACATAAAAGTCACTGAAGTCTTCAGAGTCGTTTTTAAATGCTGCATTTTCGTCTTCGTCTCAAACATTGAAAACTGAATTCCATTTTTGTTCAGTAACGGTTACAGTTTTCACTTTGTTTTTTTGCTTATATCTCGAAAACAGTTACTCGTATAAGTTTTTAGCTTTTCTTCAAAATTAAAGCTGATAAAATTTCCTACAAAATAGTTTTTAGAATTTTTTTGTAGGACCAACCATAAGCGAGTTATAGAGTTGGATATAAATAATCTTTAAGAAAAATTTGCTTTAAATTAAAATGTTTGAAAAACCGAAATTAAACTAAATCAATTGGGTCTAACACTTTAGTAGAGGAAAAAGGAGGAGACGTAAAATTCAACAAAGTCTTCAGAGTCGTTTTTAATCGTCATATTAATAACAACAACATTAATAATAATAATACTAATAGTACAAAATTTGCTTATATGCAAACGCTTAATTAAGGTAACAGTTTTTTGGTTTCTTGGTTATATCTCGAAAACAGTTACTCCTATCAATTTTTATTTTTTTACTAAAATTTAAGCTGATAAAATTTCCTACAAAATGGTTATTTGCATTTTTCATGTAGGACTAACCATAAGCGAGATATAAGTTTGAAAATAATAAATATTTAAAAAAAAGTGCTTTAACAGAAAATGTCTTGTGATTTAAAATACACTTAATTTATTGGGTCCTATACTTTATTAGAAGAAAAAAGAGGTGACATAAAAGTCACTGAAGTCTTCAGAGTCGTTTTTAAATGCTGCATTTTCATCTTCGTCTCAAACATTGAAAACTGAAGTACATTTTTGTTCAGTAACAGTTACAGTTTTCTCATTGGTTTTTTGCTTATATCTCGAAAACAGTTACTCCTATCAAATTTTATCTTTCTTCCAAAATTAAAGCTGATAAAATTTCCAACAAAATAGTTATTTACATTTTTCTTATAGGACCAAGCATAAACGAGTTATAGAGTTTGATATAAATAATAATTAACAAAAATTTGCTTTAAAATAAAATGTTTGAAAAACTGAAATTAAACTAATTTAATTGTGTCTAACACTTTAGTAGAGAAAAAAGGAGAAGACATAAAAGTCTTCAGAGTTGTTTTTAGTACTAAATTTGCTTATATGCAAGCGCTTAATTAAGGTAACAGTTTTTTGATTTCTTGCTTATATCTCGAAAACAGTTACTCCTATCAATTTTTATCTTTTTTTCAAAATTAAAGCTGATAAAATTTCGTACAAAATAGTTATTTGCATTTTTTTGTTCGACCAACCATAAGCGAGTTATAGAGTTGGATATAAATAATCTTTAACAAAAATTTGCTTTAAAATAAAATGTTTGAAAAACCGATATTAAGCTAATTTAATTGGGTCTAACACTTTAGTAGAGAAAAAAGGAGAAGACATAAAAGTCACCAAAGTCTTCAGAGTTGTTTTTAGTACTAAATTTGCTTATATGCAAGCGCTTATTTAAGGTAAGAGTTTTTTGGTTTCTTGCTTATATCTCGAAAACAGTTACTCCTATCAATTTTTATTTTTTTACTAAAATTAAAGCTGATAAAATTTCCAACAAAATAGTTATTTGCATTTTTTATGTAAGACTAACCATAAGCGAGATATATGATTGAAAATAATCAATATTTAAAAAAAAAGTGCTTTAACAGAAAATGTCTTGTGATTTAAAATACACTTAATTTATTGGGTCCAATATTTTATTAGAAGAAAAAGGAGGTGACTTAAAAGTCACTGTAGTCTTCAGAGTCGTTTTTAAATGCTGCATTTTCGTCTTCGTCTCAAACATTGAAAACTGAATTCCATTTTTGTTCAGTAACGGTTACAGTTTTCACTTTGTTTTTTTGCTTATATCTCGAAAACAGTTACTCGTATAAGTTTTTAGCTTTTCTTCAAAATTAAAACTGATAAAATTTCCTACAAAATAGTTTTTAGAATTTTTTTGTAGGACCAACCATAAGCGAGTTATAGAGTTGGATATAAATAATCTTTAAGAAAAATTTGCTTTAAAATAAAATGTTTGAAAAACCGAAATTAAACTAAATCAATTGGGTCTAACACTTTAGTAGAGGAAAAAGGAGGAGACGTAAAATTCAACAAAGTCTTCAGAGTCGTTTTTAATCGTCATATTAATAACAACAACATTAATAATAATAATACTAATAGTACAAAATTTGCTTATATGCAAACACTTAATTAAGGTAACAGTTTTTTGGTTTCTTGGTTATATCTCGAAAACAGTTACTCCTATCAATTTTTATCTTTTTACTAAAATTTAAGCTGATAAAATTTCCTACAAAATGGTTATTTGCATTTTTCATGTAGGACTAACCATAAGCGAGATATAAGTTTGAAAATAATAAATATTTAAAAAAAAGTGCTTTAACAGAAAATGTCTTGTGATTTAAAATACACTTAATTTATTGGGTCCTATACTTTATTAGAAGAAAAAGGAGGTGACATAAAAGTCACTGAAGTCTTCAGAGTCGTTTTTAAATGCTGCATTTTCATCTTCGTCTCAAACATTGAAAACTGAAGTACATTTTTGTTCAGTAACAGTTACAGTTTTCTCATTGGTTTTTTGCTTATATCTCGAAAACAGTTACTTCTATCAAATTTTATCTTTTTTCCAAAATTAAAGCTGATAAAATTTCCAACAAAATAGTTATTTACATTTTTCTTGTAGGACCAAGCATAAACGAGTTATAGAGTTTGATATAAATAATAATTAACAAAAATTTGCTTTAAAATAAAATGTTTGAAAAACTGAAATTAAACTAATTTAATTGTGTCTAACACTTTAGTAGAGAAAAAAGGAGAAGACATAAAAGTCTTCAGAGTTGTTTTTAGTACTAAATTTGCTTATATGCAAGCGCTTAATTAAGGTAACAGTTTTTTGATTTCTTGCTTATATCTCGAAAACAGTTACTCCTATCAATTTTTATCTTTTTTTCAAAATTAAAGCTGATAAAATTTCGTACAAAATAGTTATTTGCATTTTTTTGTTCGACCAACCATAAGCGAGTTATAGAGTTGGATATAAATAATCTTTAACAAAAATTTGCTTTAAAATAAAATGTTTGAAAAACCGATATTAAGCTAATTTAATTGGGTCTAACACTTTAGTAGAGAAAAAAGGAGAAGACATAAAAGTCACCAAAGTCTTCAGAGTTGTTTTTAGTACTAAATTTGCTTATATGCAAGCGCTTATTTAAGGTAAGAGTTTTTTGGTTTCTTGCTTATATCTCGAAAACAGTTACTCCTATCAATTTTTATTTTTTTACTAAAATTAAAGCTGATAAAATTTCCAACAAAATAGTTATTTGCATTTTTTATGTAAGACTAACCATAAGCGAGATATATGATTGAAAATAATCAATATTTAAAAAAAAAGTGCTTTAACAGAAAATGTCTTGTGATTTAAAATACACTTAATTTATTGGGTCCAATATTTTATTAGAAGAAAAAGGAGGTGACTTAAAAGTCACTGTAGTCTTCAGAGTCGTTTTTAAATGCTGCATTTTCGTCTTCGTCTCAAACATTGAAAACTGAATTCCATTTTTGTTCAGTAACGGTTACAGTTTTCACTTTGTTTTTTTGCTTATATCTCGAAAACAGTTACTCGTATAAGTTTTTAGCTTTTCTTCAAAATTAAAGCTAATAAAATTTCCTACAAAATAGTTTTTAGAATTTTTTTGTAGGACCAACCATAAGCGAGTTATAGAGTTGGATATAAATAATCTTTAAGAAAAATTTGCTTTAAAATAAAATGTTTGAAAAACCGAAATTAAACTAAATCAATTGGGTCTAACACTTTAGTAGAGGAAAAAGGAGGAGACGTAAAATTCAACAAAGTCTTCAAAGTCGTTTTTAATCGTCATATTAATAACAACAACATTAATAATAATAATACTAATAGTACAAAATTTGCTTATATGCAAACGCTTAATTAAGGTAACAGTTTTTTGGTTTCTTGGTTATATCTCGAAAACAGTTACTCCTATCAATTTTTATGTTTTTACTAAAATTAAAGCTGATAAAATTTCCTACATAATAGTAATTTGCATTTTTCATGTAGAACTAACCATAAGCGAGATATAAGTTTAAAAATAATTAATATTTAAAAAAAAAGTGCTTTATCAGAAAATGTCTTGTGATTTAATATACACTTAATTTAATGGGTCCAATACTTTATTAGAAGAAAAAGGTGGTGACATAAAAGTCACCAAAGTCTTCAGAGTTGTTTTTAGTACTAAATTTGCTTATATGCAAGCCCTTAATTAAGGTAACAGTTTTTTGGTTTTTTGCTTATATCTCGAAAACAGTTACACCTATCAATTTTTATCTTTTCACTAAAATTAAAGCTGATAAAATTTCCTACAAAATAGTTATTTGCATTTCTTTTGTAAGACCAACCATAGGCGAGTTATAGAGTTGGATATAAATAATCTTTAACAAAAATTTGCTTTAAAATAAAATGTTTAAAAAACTGAAATTAAACTAAATTAATTGAGTCTAACACTTTAGTATAGGAAAAAGGAGAAGACATAAAAGTCACAAAAGTCTTCAGAGTCGTTTTTAGTCGTCATATTAATAACAATAACATAAATAATAATAATACTAATAGTACTAAATTTGCTTATATGCAAGCGCTTTATTAAGGTAACAGTTTTTTGGTTTCTTGCTTATATCTCGAAAACAGTTACTCCTATCAATTTTTATCTTTTTACTAAAATTAAAGCTGATAAAATTTCCTACAAAATAGTTTTTTGCATTTTTCTTGTAGGACCAAGCATAAGCGAGTTATAGAGATGGATATAAATAATATTTAACAAAAATTTGCTTTAAAATATAATGTTTGAAATACTGAAATTAAACTAAATTAATTGTGTCTAACACTTTAGTAGAGGAAAAAGGAGAAGACATAAAAGTCACTAAAGGTTTCAAAATTGTCTTTAATCGTCATATTAATAACAATAACATTAATAATAATAATACTAATAGTACTAAATTTGCTTATATGCAAACTATAAATAATCTTTAACAAAAATTTGTTTTAAAATAAAATGTTTGAAAAACCGAAATTAAACTAAATTAATTGAGTCTAACACTTTAGTAGAGGAAAAAAAAAGTGACATAAAAGTCACCAAAGTCTTTAGAGTTGTTTTTAGTACTATTTTGTTATGCAAGCCCTTAATTAAGGTAACAGTTTTTTTGGTTTCTTGCTTATATCTCGAAAACAGTTACTCCTATCAATTATTATCTTTTCACTAAAATTAAAGCTGATAAAATTTCCTACAAAATAGTTATTTGCATTTTTCATGTAGGACTAACCATAAGCGAGATGTAAATTTAAAAATAATTAATATTTAAAAAATAAGTGCTTTAACAGAAAATGTCTTGTGATTTAAAATACACTTAATTTAATGGGTCCAATACTTTATTAGAAGAAAAAGGAGGTGACATAAAAGTCACTGAAGTCTTCAGAGTCGATTTTAAATGCTGCATTTTCGTCTTTGTCTCAAACATTGAAAACTGAATTATATTTTTGTTCAGTAACAGTTACAGTTTTCTTATTGGTTTTTTGCTTACATCTCGAAAACAGTTACTCCTATCAATTTTTATCTTTTTTTCAAAATTAAAGCTGATAAAATTTCCTACAAAATAGTTATTTGCATTTTTCTTGTAGGACCCACCATAAGCGAGTTATAGAGATGGATATAAATAATATTTTACAAAAATTTGCTTTAAAATAAAATGTTTGAAATACTGAAATTAAACTAAATTAATTGTGTCTAACACTTTAGTAGAGGAAAAAGAAAAAGACATAAAAGTCACTAAAGGTTTCAGAGTCGTCTTTAGTCGTCATATTAATAACCATAACATAAATAATAATAATACTAATATTACTAAATTTGCTTATATGCAAGCGCTTAATTAAGGTAACAGTTTTTTGGTTTTTTGCTTATATCTCGAAAACAGTAACTCCTATCAATTTTTATCTTTTTATTAAAATTTAAGCTGATAAAATTTTCTACAAAATAGTTATTTGCATTTTTAATGTAGAACTAACCATAAGCGAGATATAAGTTTGAAAATAATTAATAATTAAAGAAAAAGTGCTTTAACAGAAAATGTCTTGTGATTTAAAATACACTTAATTTAATGGGTCCAATACTTTATTAGAAGAAAAAGGAGGTGACATAAAAGTCACCAAAGTCTTCAGAGTTGTTTTTAGTACTAAATTTGCTTATATGCAAGCCCTTAATTAAGGTAACAGTTTTTTGGTTTCTTGCTTATATCTCGAAAACTGTTACTCCTATCAATTTTTAACTTTTCACTAAAATTAAAGCTGATAAAATTTCCTACAAAATAGTTATTTGCATTTTTCATGTAGGACTAACCATAAGCGAGATATAAGTTTAAAAATAATAAATATTTAAAAAAAAAGTGCTTTAACAGAAAATGTCTTGTGATTTAAAATACACTTAATTTAATGGGTCCAATACTTTATTAGAAGAAAAAGGAGGTGACATAAAAGTCACTGAAGTGTTCAGAGTCGATTTTAAATGCTGCATTTTCGTCTTTGTCTCAAACATTGAAAACTGAATTATATTTTTGTTCAGTAACAGTTACAGTTTTCTTATTGAGTTTTTGCTTATATCTCGAAAACTGTTACTCCTATCAATTTTTATTTTTTTTTCAAAATTAATGCTGATAAAATTTCCTACAAAATCGTTATTTGCATTTTTTTGTAGGACCAACCATAAGCGAGTTATAGAGTTGGATATAAATAATCTTTAACAAAAATTTGCTTTAAAATAAAATGTTTGAAAATCCGAAATTAAACTAAATTAATTAAGACAAACACTTTAGTAGAGGAAAAAGGAGAAGACATAAAAGTCACCAAAGTCTTGAGAGTCGTTTTTAGTCGTCATATTAATAACAATAACATTAATAATAATAATACTAATAGTACTAAATTTGCTTATATGCAAGCGCCTAATTAAGGTAACAGATTTTTGGTTTCTTGCTTATATCTCGAAAACAGTTACTCCTATCAATTTTTATCTTTTTACTAAAATTAAAGATGATAAAATTCTCTACAAAATAGTTATTTGCATTTTTCATGTAGGACTAACCATAAGCGAGATATAAGTTTGAAAATAATTAATATTTAAAGAAAAAGTGCTTTAACAGAAAATGTCTTGAGATTTAAAATACACTTAATTTAATGGGTCCAATACTTTATTAGAAGAAAAAGGAGGTGACATAAAACTCACCAAAGTCTTCAGAGTTGTTTTTAGTACTAAATTTGCTTATGTGCAAGCCCTTAATTAAGGTAACAGTTTTTTGGTTTTTTGCTTATATCTCGAAAACAATTACACCTATCAATTTTTATCTTTTCACTAAAATTAAAGCTGATAAAACTTCCTACAAAATAGTTATTTGCATTTCTTTTGTAAGACCAACCATAAGCGAGTTATAGAGTTGGATATAAATAATCTTTAACAAAAATTTGCTTTAAAATAAAATGTTTAAAAAACCGAAATTAAACTAAATTAATTGAGTCTAACAGTTTAGTATAGGAAAAAGGAGAAGACATAAAAGTCACAAAAGTCTTCAGAGTCGTTTTTAGTCGTCATATTAATAACAATAACATAAATAATAATAATACTAATAGTACTAAATTTGCTTATATGCAAGCGCTTTATTAAGGTAACAGTTTTTTGCTTTCTTGCTTATATCTCGAAAACAGTTACTCCTATCAATTTTTATCTTTTTACTAAAATTAAAGCTGATAAAATTTCCTACAAAATAGTTATTTGCATTTTTCTTGTAGCACCAAGCATAAGCGAGTTATAGAGATGGATATAAATAATATTTAACAAAAATTTGCTTAAAAATAAAACGTTTGAAATACTGAAATTAAACTAAATTAATTGTGTCTAACACTTTAGTAGAGGAAAAAGGAAAAGACATAAAAGTCACTAAAGGTTTTAAAATTGTCTTTAATCGTCATATTAATAGCAATAACATTAATAATAATAATACTAATAGTACTAAATTTGCTTATATGCAAACTATAAATAATCTTTAACAAAAATTTGTTTTAAAATAAAATGTTTGAAAAACCGAAATTAAACTAAATTAATTGGGTCTAACACTTTAATAGAGGAAAAAGGAGGTGACATAAAAGTCACCAAAGTCTTCAGAGTTGTTTTTAGTACTAAATTTGCTTATATGCAAGCCCTTAATTAAAGTAACAGTTTTTTTGGTTTCTTGCTTATATCTCGAAAACAGTTACTCCTATCAATTTTTATCTTTTCACTAAAATTAAAGCTAATAAAATTTCCTACAAAATAGTTATTTGCATTTTTCATGTAGGACTAACCATAAGCGAGATGTAAATTTGAAAATAATGAAAAATGCAAATAACTATTTTGTAGGAAATTTTATCAGCTTTAATTTTAGTGAAAAGATAAAAATTGATAGGAGTAACTGTTTTCGAGATATAAGCAAGAAACCAAAAAAACTGTTACCTTAATTAAGGGCTTGCATATAAGCAAATTTAGTACTAAAAACAACTCTGAAGACTTTGGTGACTTTTATGTCACCTCCTTTTTCCTCTACTAAAGTGTTAGACCCAATTAATTTAGTTTAATTTCGGTTTTTCAAACATTTTATTTTAAAACAAATTTTTGTTAAAGATTATTTATAGTTTGCATATAAGCAAATTTAGTACTATTAGTATTATTATTATTAATGTTATTGTTATTAATATGACGATTAAAGACAATTTTGAAACCTTTAGTGACTTTTATGTCTTTTCCTTTTTCCTCTACTAAAGTGTCAGACACAATTAATTTAGTTTAATTTCAGTATTTCAAACATTTTATTTTTAAGCAAATTTTTGTTAAATATTATTTATATCCATCTCTATAACTCGCTTATGCTTGGTCTTACAAGAAAAATGCAAATAACTATTTTGTAGGAAATTTTATCAGCTTTAATTTTAGTAAAAAGATAAAAATTGATAGGAGTAACTGTTTTCGAGATATAAGCAAGAAACCAAAAAACTGTTACCTTAATAAAGCGCTTGCATATAAGCAAATTTAGTACTATTAGTATTATCATTATTTATGTTATTGTTATTAATATGACGACTAAAGACGACTCTAAAACCTTTAGTGACTTTTATGTTTTTTTCTTTTTCCTCTACTAAAGTGTTAGACACAATTAAATTAGTTTAATTTCGGTTTTTTAAACATTTTATTTTAAAGCAAATTTTTGTTAAAGATTATTTATATCCAACTCTATAACTCGTTTATGGTTGGTCTTACAAAAGAAATGCAAATAACTATTTTGTAGGAAATTTTATCAGCTTTAATTTTAGTGAAAAGATAAAAATTGATAGGTGTAATTGTTTTCGAGATATAAGCAAAAAACCAAAAAACTGTTACCTTAATTAAGGGCTTGCATATAAGCAAATTTAGTACTAAAAACAACTCTGAAGACTTTGGTGAGTTTTATGTCACCTCCTTTTTTTTCTAATAAAGTATTGGACCCATTAAATTAAGTGTATTTTAAATCACAAGACATTTTCTGTTAAAGCACTTTTTCTTTAAATATTAATTATTTTCAAACTTATATCCCGCTTATGGTTAGTCCTACATGAAAAATGCAAATAACTATTTTGTAGAGAATTTTATCATCTTTAATTTTAGTAAAAAGATAAAAATTGATAGGAGTAACTGTTTTCGAGATATAAGCAAGAAACCAAAAATCTGTTACCTTAATTAGGCGCTTGCATATAAGCAAATTTAGTACTATTAGTATTATTATTATTAATGTTATTGTTATTAATATGACGACTAAAAACGACTCTCAAGACTTTGGTGACTTTTATGTCTTCTCCTTTTTCCTCTACTAAAGTGTTTGTCTTAATTAATTTAGTTTAATTTCGGATTTTCAAACATTTTATTTTAAAGCAAATTTTTGTTAAAGATTATTTATATCCAACTCTATAACTCGCTTATGGTTGGTCCTACAAAAAAAATGCAAATAACGATTTTGTAGGAAATTTTATCAGCATTAATTTTGAAAAAAAAGATAAAAATTGATAGGAGTAACAGTTTTCGAGATATAAGCAAATATTCAATAAGAAAACTGTAACTGTTACTGAACAAAAATATAATTCAGTTTTCAATGTTTGAGACAAAGACGAAAATGCAGCATTTAAAATCGACTCTGAACACTTCAGTGACTTTTATGTCACCTCCTTTTTCTTCTAATAAAGTATTGGACCCATTAAATTAAGTGTATTTTAAATCACAAGACATTTTCTGTTAAAGCACTTTTTTTTTAAATATTTATTATTTTTAAACTTATATCTCGCTTATGGTTAGTCCTACATTAAAAATGCAAATAACTATTTTGTAGAAAATTTTATCAGCTTAAATTTTAGTAAAAAGATAAAAATTGATAGGAGTTTCTGTTTTCGAGATATAAGCAAGAAACTGTTACCTTAATTAAGCGCTTGCATATAAGCAAATTTAGTAATATTAGTATTATTATTATTTATGTTATTGTTATTAATATGACGACTAAAGACGACTCTGAAACCTTTAGTGACTTTTATGTCTTTTTCTTTTTCCTCTACTAAAGTGTTAGACACAATTAATTTAGTTTAATTTCAGTATTTCAAACATTTTATTTTAAAGCAAATTTTTGTTAAATATTATTTATATCCATCTCTATAACTCGCTTATGGTTGGTCCTACAAGAAAAATGCAAATAACTATTTTGTAGGAAATTTTATCAGCTTTAATTTTGAAAGAAAGATAAAAATTGATAGGAGTAACTGTTTTCGAGATATAAGCAAGAAACCAAAACACGGTTACCTTAATTAAGCGTTTGCATATAAGCAAATTTAGTACTTTTAGTATTATTATTATTAATGTTATTGTTATTAATATGACGACTAAAGAAGACTCTAAAACCTTTAGTGAATTTTATGTTTTTTTTCTTTTTCCTCTACTAAAGTGTTAGACACAATTAAATTAGTTTAATTTCAGTTTTTCAAACATTTTATTTTAAAGCAAATTTTTGTTAATTATTATTTATATCCAACTCTATAACTCGCTTATGGTTGGTCCTACAAGAAAAATGCAAATAACGATTTTGTAGGAAATTTAATCAGCTTTAATTTTGAAAGAAAGATAAAAATTGATAGGAGTAACAGTCTTCGAGATATAAGCAAAAAACCAATAAGAAAACTGTAACTGTTACTGAACAAAAATGTAATTTAGTTTTCAATGTTTGAGACGAAGACGAAAATGCAGCATTTAAAATCGACTCTGAAGACTTCAGTGACTTTTATGTCACCTCCTTTTTCTTCTAATAAAGTATTGGACCCAATAAATTAAGTGTATTTTAAATCATAAGACATTTTCTGATAAAGCACTTTTTTTTTAAATATTAATTATTTTTAAACTTATATCTCGCTTATGGTTAGTTCTACATGAAAAATGCAAATTACTATTATGTAGGAAATTTTATCAGCTTTAATTTTAGTAAAAACATAAAAATTGATAGGAGTAACTGTTTTCGAGATATAAGCAAGAAACCAAAAAACTTTTACCTTAAATAAGCGCATGCATATAAGCAAATTTAGTACTAAAAACAACTCTGAAGACTTTGGTGACTTTTATGTCTTCTTTTTTTTTCTCTACTAAAGTGTTAGACCCAATTAAATTAGCTTAATATCGGTTTTTCAAACATTTTATTATAAAGCAAATTTTTGTTAAAGATTATTTATATCCAACTCTATAACTCGCTTATGGTTGGTCTAACAAAAAAATGCAAATAACTATTTTGTACGAAATTTTATCAGCTTTAATTTTGAAAAAAAGATAAAAATTGATAGGAGTAACTGTTTTCGAGATATAAGCAAGAAACCAAAAAACTGTTACCTTAATTAAGCGCTTGCATATAAGCAAATTTAGTACTAAAAACAACTCTGAAGACTTTGGTGACTTTTATATCTTCTCCTTTTTCCTCTACTAAAGTGTTAGACCCAATTAATTTAGTTTAATTTCGGTTTTTCAAACATTTTATTTTAAAGCAAATTTTTCTTAAAGATTATTTATATCCAACTCTATAACTCGCTTATGGTTGGTCCTACAAAAAAATTCTAAAAACTATTTTGTAGGAAACTTTATCAGCTTTAATTTTGAAGAAAAGCTAAAAACTTATACGAGTAACTGTTTTCGAGATATAAGCAAAAAACCAAAGTGAAAACTGTAACCGTTACTGAACAAAAATGTAATTCAGTTTTCAATGTTTGAGACGAAGACGAAAATGCAGCATTTAAAAACGACTCTGAAGACTACAGTGACTTTTAAGTCACCTCCTTTTTCTTCTAATAAAGTATTGGACCCAATAAATTAAGTGTATTTTAAATCACAAGACATTTTCTGTTAAAGCACTTTTTTTTTAAATATTGATTATTTTCAAACTTACATCTCGCTTATGGTTAGTCCTACATGAAAAATGCAAATAACTATTTTGTTGAAAATTTTATCAGCTTTAATTTTAGTAAAAAAATAAAAATTGATAGGAGTAACTGTTATCGAGATATAAGCAAGAAACCAAAAAACTGTTAACTTAATTAAGCGTTTGCATATAAGCAAGTTTAGTACTATTAGTATTATTATTATTAATGTTATTGTTATTAATATGACGATTAAAGACGACTCTGAAACCTTTAGTGACTTTTATGTCTTCTTCTTTTGCCTCTACTAAAGTGTTAGACACAATTAATTTAGTTTTTTTTCAGTATTTCAAACATTTTATTTTAAAGCAAATTTTTGTTAAATATTATTTATATCCACCTCTATAACTCGCTTATGCTTGGTCCTACAAGAAAAATGCAAATAACTATTTTGTAGGAAATTTTATCAGCTTTAATTTTGAAAAAAAAGATAAAAATTTATAGGAGTAACAGTTTGCGAGATATAAGCAAAAAACCAATAAGAAAACTGTAACTGTAACTGTAACTGTAACTGTAAGAAAGCTGTAACTGTTACTGAACAAAAATGTAATTCAGTTTTCAATGTTTGAGACGAAGACGAAAATGCAGCATTTAAAATTGACTCTGAAAACTTCAGTGATTTTTATGTCACCTCCTTTATATTCTAATAAAGTATTGGACCCAATAAATTAAGTGTATTTTAAATCACAAGATATTTTCTGTTAAAGCACTTTTTTAAATATTAATTATTTTTAAACTTATATTTCGCTTATGGTTAGTCCTACATGAAAAATGCAAATAACTATTTTGTAAGAAATTTTATGAGCTTTAATTTTGGTAAAAAGATAAAAATTGATAGGAGTAATTGTTTTCGAGATATAAGCAAGAAACCAAAAAACTGTTACCTTAATTAAGCGCTTGCATATAAGCAAATTTAGTACTATTAGTATTATTATTATTATTATTAATGTTATTGTTATTAATATGACGACTAAAAACGACTCTGAAGACTTTGGTGACTTTTATGTCTTCTCCTTTTTCCTCTACTAAAGTGTTAGACTCAATTAATTTAGTTTAATTTCGGTTTTTCAAACATTTTATTTTAAAGCAAATTTTTGTTATAGATTATTTATATCCAACTCTATAACTCGCTTATGGTTGGTCTTACAAGAAAAATGTAAATAACTATTTTGTTGGGAATTTTATCAGCTTTAATTTTGGAAAAAAGATAAAATTTGATAGGAGTAACTGTTTTCGAGATATAAGCAAAAAACCAATAAGAAAACTGTAACTGTTCCTGAACAAAAATGTAATTCAGTTTTCAATGTTTGAGACGAAGACGAAACTGCAGCATTTAAAAACGACTCTGAAGGCTTCAGTGACTTTTATGTCACCTCCTTTTTCTTCTAATAAAGTATTGGACTCAATAAATTAAGTGTATTTTAAAACACAAGACATTTTCTGTTAAAGCACTTTTTTTTTAAATATTGATTATTTTCAAACTTACATCTCGCTTATGGTTAGTCCTACATGAAAAATGCAAATAACTATTTTGTTGAAAATTTTATCAGCTTTAATTTTAGTAAAAAGATAAAAATTGATAGGAGTAACTGTTTTCGAGATATAAGCAAGAAACCAAAAAACTGTTAACTTAATTAAGCGTTTGCATATAAGCAAATTTAGTACTATTAGTATTATTATTATTAATGTTATTGTTATTAATATGACGATTAAAGACGACACTGAAACTTTTAGTGACTTTTATGTCTTTTTCTTTTTCCTCTACTAAAGTGTTAGACACAATTAAATTAGTTTAATTTCAGTTTTTCAAACATTTTATTTTAAAGTAAATTTTTGTTAAATATTATTTATATCCAACTATAACTCGCTTATGGTTGGTCCTACAAGAAAAATGCAAATAACGATTTTGTAGGAAATTTTATCGGCTTTAATTTTGAAAGAAAGATAAAAATTCATAGGAGTAACAGTTTGCGAGATATAAGCAAAAAACCAATAAGAAAACTGTAACTGTTACTGAACAAAAATGTTATTCAGTTTTCAATGTTTGAGACGAAGACGAAAATGCAGCATTTAAAATCGACTCTGAAGACTTCAGTGATTTTAGTGTCACCTCCTTTTTCTTCTAATAAAGTATTGGACCCAATAAATTAAGTGTATTTTAAATCACAAGATATTTTCTGTTAAAGCACTTTTTTTAAATATTAATTATTTTTAAACTTATATTTCGCTTATGGTTAGTCCTACATGAAAAATGCAAATAACTATTTTGTAAGAAATTTTATCAGCTTTAGTTTTAGTAAAAAAATAAAAATTGATAGGAGTAACTGTTTTCGAGATATAAGCAAAAAACCAATAAGAAAACTGTGACTGTTACTGAACAAAAATGTAATTCAATTTTCAATGTTAGAGACGAAGACGAAAATGCAGCTTTTAAAAACGACTTTGAAGACTTCAGTGACTTTTATGTCACCTCCTTTTTCTCCTAATAAAGTATTGGACCCAATAAATTAGGTGTATTTTAAATCACAAGGCATTTTCTGTTAAAGCACTTTTTTTTTAAATATTAATTATTTTCAAACTTATATCTCGCTTATGGTTAGTCCTACATGAAAAATACAAATAACTATCTTGTAGGAAATTTTATCAGCTTTAATTTTAGTAAAAAAATAAAAATTGTTAGGAGTAACTGTTTTCGAGATATAAGCAAGAAACCAAAAAACTGTTACCTTAATTAAGCGCTTGCATATAACCAAATTTAGTACTATTAGTATTATTATTATTAATGTTATTGTTATTAATATGACGACTAAAAACGACTCTGAAGACTTTGGTGACTTTTATGTCTTCTCCTTTTTCCTCTACTAAAGTGTTAGACCCAATTAATTTAGTTTAATTTCGGTATTTCAAACATTTTATTTTAAAGCAAATTTTTGTTAAAGATTATTTATATCTAACTCTATAACTCGCTTATGGTTGGTCTTACAAAAGAAATGCAAATAACTATTTTGTAGGAAATTTTATCAGCTTTAATTTTGAAAGAAATATAAAAATTGACTGAAGTAACTGTTTTCGAGATATAAGCAAAAAACGAAAGTGAAAACTGTTACAGTTAATAAACACAAATGTAATTCAGTTTTCAATGTTTGAGACGAAGACGAAAATGCAGCATTTAAAAACGACTCTGAAGACTTCAGTGATTTTTATGTCACCTCCTTTTTCTTCTAATAAAGTATTGAACCCAATAAATTATGTGTATTTTAAATCACAAGACATTTTCTGTTAAAGCACTTTTTTTAAATATTGATTATTTTCAAACTTATATTTCGCTTATGGTTAGTCCTACATGAAAAATGCAAATAACTATTTTGTAGGAAATTTTATCAGCTTTAGTTTTAGTAAAAAAATAAAAATTGATAGGAGTAACTGTTTTCGAGATATAAGCAAAAAACCAATAAGAAAACTGTGACTGTTACTGAACAAAAATGTAATTCAATTTTCAATGTTAGAGACGAAGACGAAAATGCAGCATTTAAAAACGACTTTGAAGACTTCAGTGACTTTTATGTCACCTCCTTTTTCTTCTAATAAAGTATTGGACCCAATAAATTAGGTGTATTTTAAATCACAAGGCATTTTCTGTTAAAGCACTTTTTTTTTAAATATTAATTATTTTCAAACTTATATCTCGCTTATGGTTAGTCCTACATAAAAAATACAAACAACTATCTTGTAGGAAATTTTACCAGCTTTAATTTTAGTAAAAAAATAAAAATTGTTAGGAGTAACTGTTTTCGAGATATAAGCAAGAAACCAAAAAACTGTTACCTTAATTAAGCGCTTGCATATAACTAAATTTAGTACTATTAGAATAATTATTATTAATGTTATTGTTATTAATATGACGACTAAAAACGACTCTGAAGACTTTGGTGACTTTTATGTCTTCTCCTTTTTCCTCTACTAAAGTGTTAGACCCAATTAATTTAGTTTAATTTCGGTATTTCAAACATTTTATTTTAAAGCAAATTTTTGTTAAAGATTATTTATATCTAACTCTATAACTCGCTTATGGTTGGTCTTACAAAAGAAATGCAAATAACTATTTTGTAGGAAATTTTATCAGCTTTAATTTTGAAAGAAATATAAAAATTGACAGAAGTAACTGTTTTCGTGATATAAGCAAAAAACGAAAGTGAAAACTGTTATAGTTAATAAACACAAATGTAATTCAGTTTTCAATGTTTGAGACGAAGACGAAAATGCAGCATTTAAAAACGACTCTGAAGACTTCAGTGATTTTTATGTCACCTCCTTTTTCTTCTAATAAAGTATTGAACCCAATAAATTATGTGTATTTTAAATCACAAGACATTTTCTGTTAAAGCACTTTTTTTAAATATTGATTATTTTCAAACTTATATTTCGCTTATGGTTAGTCCTACATGAAAAAAGCTAATAACTATTTTGTAGGAAATTTTATCAGCTTTAGTTTTAGTAAAAAAATAAAAATTGATTGGAGTAACTGTTTTCGAGATATAAGCAAAAAACCAATAAGAAAACTGTGACTGTTACTGAACAAAAATGTAATTCAATTTTCAATGTTAGAGACGAAGACGAAAATGCAGCATTTAAAAACGACTTTGAAGACTTCAGTGACTTTTATGTCACCTCCTTTTTCTTCTAATAAAGTATTGGACCCAATAAATTAGGTGTATTTTAAATCACAAGGCATTTTCTGTTAAAGCACTTTTTTTTTAAATATTAATTATTTTCAAACTTATATCTCGCTTATGGTTAGTCCTACATGAAAAATACAAATAACTATCTTGTAGGAAATTTTATCAGCTTTAATTTTAGTAAAAAAATAAAAATTGTTAGGAGTAACTGTTTTCGAGATATAAGCAAGAAACCAAAAAACTGTTACCTTAATTAAGCGCTTGCATATAACCAAATTTAGTACTATTAGTATTATTATTATTAATGTTATTGTTATTAATATGACGACTAAAAACGACTCTGAAGACTTTGGTGACTTTTATGTCTTCTCCTTTTTCCTCTACTAAAGTGTTAGACCCAATTAATTTAGTTTAATTTCGGTATTTCAAACATTTTATTTTAAAGCAAATTTTTGTTAAAGATTATTTATATCTAACTCTATAACTCCCTTATGGTTGGTCTTACAAAAGAAATGCAAATAACTATTTTGTAGGAAATTTTATCAGCTTTAATTTTGAAAGAAATATAAAAATTGACAGAAGTAACTGTTTTCGAGATATAAGCAAAAAACGAAAGTGAAAACTGTTACAGTTAATAAACACAAATGTAATTCAGTTTTCAATGTTTGAGACGAAGACGAAAATGCAGCATTTAAAAACGACTCTGAAGACTTCAGTGATTTTTATGTCACCTCCTTTTTCTTCTAATAAAGTATTGAACCCAATAAATTATGTGTATTTTAAATCACAAGACATTTTCTGTTAAAGCACTTTTTTTAAATATTGATTATTTTCAAACTTATATTTCGCTTATGGTTAGTCCTACATGAAAAATGCAAATAACTATTTTGTAGGAAATTTTATCAGCTTTAGTTTTAGTAAAAAAATAAAAATTGATAGGAGTAACTGTTTTCGAGATATAAGCAAAAAACCAATAAGAAAACTGTGACTGTTACTGAACAAAAATGTAATTCAATTTTCAATGTTAGAGACGAAGACGAAAATGCAGCATTTAAAAACGAATTTGAAGACTTCAGTGACTTTTATGTCACCTCCTTTTTCTTCTAATAAAGTATTGGACCCAATAAATTAGGTGTATTTTAAATCACAAGGCATTTTCTGTTAAAGCACTTTTTTTTTAAATATTAATTATTTTCAAACTTATATCTCGCTTATGGTTAGTCCTACATGAAAAATACAAATAACTATCTTGTAGGAAATTTTACTAGCTTTAATTTTAGTAAAAAAATAAAAATTGTTAGGAGTAACTGTTTTCGAGATATAAGCAAGAAACCAAAAAACTGTTACCTTAATTAAGCGCTTGCATATAAGCAAATTTAGTACTAAAAACAACTCTGAAGACTTTGGTGACTTTTATGTCATCTCCTTTTTCCTCTACTAAAGTGTTAAACCCAATTAATTTAAGTTTAATATAAGTTTTTCAAACATTTTATTTTAAAACAAATTTTTGTTAAAGATTATTTATATCCAACTCTATAACTCGCTTATAGTTGGTTCTACAAAAATCTAAACTAAATTAATTGGGTCTAACACTTTAGTAGAGGAAAAAGGAGGAGACGTAAAAGTCACCAAAGTCTTCAAAGTCGTTTTTAGTCGTCATTATTAACAACAATAACATTAATTATAATAATACAAATAGTACTAAATTTGCTTATATGCAAACGCTTAATTAAGGTAACAGTTTTTTGGTTTCTTGCTTATATCTCAAAAACAGTTACTCCTATCGATTTTTATCTTTTTTTTAAAATTGAAACTTATAAAATTTCCTACAAAATAGTTATTTGCATTTTTTTGTAGGACTAACCATAAGCGAGTTATAGAGTTGGATATAAATAATCTTTAACAAAAATTTGCTTTAAAATAAAATGTTTGAAAAACCGATATTAAAATAAATTAATTGGGTCTAACACTTTAGTAGAGGAAAAAGGAGAAGACATAAAGTCACCAAAGTCTTCAAAGTTGTTTTTAGTACTAAATTTGCATATATGCAAGCGCTTAATTAAGGTATCAGTGTTTTGGTTTCTTGCTTATATCTCGAAAACAGTTAATTCTATCAATTTTTATCTTTTTACTAAAATTAAAGCTGATAAAATTTCCTACAAAACAGTTATTTGCGTTTTTCATGTAGGACTAACATAAGCGAGATATAAGTTTGAAAATAATTAATATTTAAAAAAAAAGTGCTTTAACAGAAAATGCCTTGTGATTTAAAATACACTTAATTTATTGGGTCCAATACTTTATTAGAAGAAAAAGGAGGTGGCATAAAAGACACTGAGGTCTTCAAAGTCGTTTTTAAATACTGCATTTTCGTCTTCGTCTCAAACATTGAAAACTGAATTACATTTTTGTTCAGTAACTGTTACAGTTTTCACTTTGGTTTTTTGCTTATATCTCGAAAACAGTTACTCCTATAAATTTTTATCTTTCCTTCAAAATTAAAGCTGATAAAATTTCCTACAAAATAGTTTTTAGGATTTTTTTTGTAGAACCAACCATAAGCGAGTTATAGAGTTGGATATAAATAATCTTTAACAAAAATTTGCTTTAAAATAAAATGTTTGAAACACCGAAATTAAACTAAATTAATTAAGTCTAACACTTTGGTATAGGAAAAAGGAGAAAACATTAAAGTCACCAAAGTCTTTAGAGTCGTTTTTAGTCGTCATATTAATAACAATGACATTAATAATAATAATACTAATAGTACTAAATTTGCTTATATGCAAGCGTTTTATTAAGGAAACAGTTTTTTGGTTTCTTGCTTTTATCTCGAAAACAGTTACTCCTATCAATTTTTATCTTTTTACTAAAATTAAAGGTGATAAAATTTCCTACAATATAGTTATTTGCATTTCTTTTGTAAGACCAACCCTAAGCGAGTTATAGAGTTGGATATAAATAATCCTTAACAAAAATTTGCTTTAAAATAAAATGTTTGAAAAACCGAAATTAAATTAAATTAATTGAGTCTAACACTTTAGTAGAGGAAAAAGAAAAAGACATAAAAGTCACTAAAGGTTTCAGAGTCGTCTTTAATCGTCATATTAATAACAATAACATTAATAATAATAATACTAATAGTACTAAATTTGCTTATATGCAAGCGTTTTATTAAGGAAACAGTTTTTTGGTTTCTTGCTTATATCTCGAAAACAGTTACTCCTATCAATTTTTATCTTTTTACTAAAATTAAAGCTGATAAAATTTCCTACAAAATAGTTATTTGCATTTTTCTTGTAGGACCAAGCATAAGCGAGTTAGAGAGATGGATATAAATAATATTTAACAAAAATTTGCTTTAAAATAAACTGTTTGAAAAACCGAAATTAAATTAAATTAATTGAGTCTAACACTTTAGTAGAGGAAAAAGAAAAAGACATAAAAGTCACTAAAGGTTTCAGAGTCGTCTTTAATCGTCATATTAATAACAATAACATTAATAATAATAATACTAATAGTACTAAATTTGCTTATATGCAAGCGTTTTATTAAGGAAACAGTTTTTTGGTTTCTTGCTTATATCTCGAAAACAGTTACTCCTATCAAATTTTATCTTTCTTCCAAAATTAAAGCTGATAAAATTTCCAACAAAATAATTATTAACATTTTTCTTGTAGAACCAAGCATAAGCGAGATATAAGTTTGAAAATAATTAATAATTAAAAAAAATGTGCTTTAACAAAAAATGTCTTGTGATTTAAAATACACTTAATTTATTGGGTCCAATACTTTATTAGAAGAAAAAGGAGGTGACATAAAAGTCACTGAAGTTTTCAGAGTCGATTTTAAATGCTGCATTTTCGTCTTCGTCTCAAACATTGAAAATTGAATTACATTTTTGTTCAGTAACAGTTACAGTTTTCTTATTGGTTTTTTGCTTATATCTTGAAAACTGTTACTCCTATTAATTTTTATCTTTTTTTCAAGATTAAAGCTGATAAAATTTCCTACAAAATAATTATTTGCATTTTACTTGTAGGACCAACCATAAGCGAGTTATAGAGTTGGATATAAATAATCTTTAACAAAAATTTGCTTTAAAATAAAATGTTTGAAAAACCGAAATTAAACTAAATTAATTAAGACTAACACTTTAGTGGAGAAAAAAGGAGAAAACATAAAAGTCAACAAAGTCTTGAGAGTCGTTTTTAGTCGTCGTATTAATAACAATAACATTAATAATAATAATACTAATAGTACTAAATTTGCTTATATGCAAGCGCTTAATTAAGGTAACAGTTTCTTGCTTATATCTCGAAAATAGTTACTCCTATCAATTTTTAACTTTTTACTAAAATTAAAGCTTATAAAATTTCCTACAAAATAGTTATTTGCATTTTTCATGTAGGACTAACCATAAGCGAGATATAAGTTTGAAAATAATTAATATTAAAAAAAAAAGTGCTTTAACAGAAAATGTTTTGTGATTTAAAATACACTTAATTTATTAGGTCCAATACTTTATTAGAAGAAAAAGGAGGTGACATATAAGTCACTGAAGTCTTCAGAGTCGATTTTAAATGCTGCATTTTTGTCTTCGTCTTAAACATTGAAAACTGAATTACATTTTTGTTCAGTAACAGTTACAGTTTTCTTATTGGTTTTTTGCTTATATCTCGAAAACATTTACTCCTATCAATTTTTATTTTTTTTTTCAAAATTAAGGCTGATAAAATTTCCTACAAAATAGTTATTTGCATTTTTCTTGTAGGACCAACCATAAGCGAGTTATTGAGTTGGATATAAATAATATTTAACAAAAACTTGCTTTAAAATAAAATGTTTGAAAAACTAAAATTATACTAAATTAATTGTGTCTAACACTTTAGTGGAGGAAAAAGAAGAAGACATAAAAGTCACTAAAGGTTTTAGAGTCGTCTTTAGTCGTCATATTAATAACAATAACATTAATAATAATAATACTAATAGTACAAAATTTGCTTATATGCAAGCGCTTAATTAAGGTAACAGTTTTTTTGTTTTTTGCTTATATCTCGAAAACAGTTACTCCTATCAATTTTTACCTTTTCACCAAAATTAAAGGTGATAAAATTTTCTACAAAATAGTTATTTGCATTTTTTATGTAGAACTAACCATAAGCGAGATTTAAGTTTGAAAATAATTAATAATTAAAAAAAAATGTGTTTTAACAAAAAATGTTTTGTGATTTAAAATACACTTAATTTTATGGGTCCAATACTTAATTAGAAGAAAAAGGAGGTGACAGTAAATGCTGCATTTTCGTCTTGGTCTCAAACATTGAAAACTGAATTACATTTTTGTTCAGAAACTGTTACAGTTTTCTTATTGGTTTTTTGCTTATATCTCGAAAACAGTTACTCCTATCAATTTTTATCTTTCTTTCAAAATTAAAGCTGATAAAATTTCCTACAAAATAGTTATTTGCGTTTTTCATGTAGGACTAACCATAAGCGAGATGTAAGTTTGAAAATAATTAATATTTAAAAAAAAATGTGCTTTAACAGAAAATGTCTTGTGATTTAAAATACACTTAATTTATTGGGTCCAATACATTATTAGAAGAAAAAGGAGGTGACAGAAAGGTCACTGAAGTTTTTAGAGTCGTTTGTAAATGATGCATTTTCGTCTTCGTCTCAAACATTGAAAACTGAATTACATTTTTGTTCAGTAACTGTAACAGTTTTCACTTTGGTTTTTTGCTTATATCTCGAAAACCTTTACTCTTATCAATTTTTATCTTTCTTTCAAAATTAAAGCTGATAAAATTTCCTACAAAATAGTTAAATGCATTTCTTTTGTAGGACCTGCCGTAAGCGAGTTAAGGAGTTAGATATAAATAATCTTTAACAAAAATTTGCTTTAAAATTAAATGTTTGATAAAATGAAATTAAACTAAATTAATTATGTCTAACACTTTAGTAGAGGAAAAAGGAAAAGACATAAAAGTCACTAAAGGTTTCAGAGTCGTCTTTAATCGTCATATTAATAACAATAACATTAATAATAATAATACTAATAGTCTTAAATTTGCTTATATGCAAACGCTTAATTAAGGTAACAGTTTTTTGGTTTCTTGCTTATATCTCGAAAACAGTTACTCCTATCAATTTTTATCTTTTTACTAAAATTAAAGCTGATAAAATTTCCTACAAAATAGTTATTTGCATTTTTCATGTAGGACTAACCATAAGCGAGATATAAGTTTGATAATAATTAATATTTAAAAAAAAAGTGCTTTAACAGAAAATGCCTTGTGATTTAAAATACAATAAAAACATTTACTATACAAAAGTTATAATCGGTTTTTAATAATAATAATAATAATAATATAAATAATAATAATACTAGTAATAAAAGTAATAATAATAATAATAATAATAATAATAATAATAATAATAATGATAATAATAATAATAATAATAATAATAATAATAATAATAATAATAATAATAATAATAATAATAATAATAATAATAATAATAATACTTATAATAATGAATTTCTTTCTAAATTAAAGCTTAGTTTTTCTAAGGAAAAATGAAGCTTATTTTGTGTTATTTGAGCGTTTCTTCATTTCTATGCAAGAGATCATCTGTGATCTGTGTTTTTAGGCAAGAAATTGTTTAAAATTAAAAACTCATTTTAAAACTGGTATAAAAACATTTACTATACAAAAGTTATAGTCGGTTTTTAATAATAATAATATTAATAATTATTTTAATATTAATTTAGTTTAATTTCGGTTTTTCAAACATTTTATTTTATATCAAGTTTTTGTTAAAGATTATTTATATCCAACTCTATAACTCGCTTATGGTTGGTTCTACAAAAAAAATGCAAAAAACTATTATGTAAAAAATTTTATCAGCTTTAATTTTGAAGGAAAGATAAAAATTGATAGGCGTAACGGTTTTCGAGATATAAGCAAAAAACCAAAGTGAAAACTGTAACAGTTACTAAACAAAAATGTAATTCAGTATTTAATGTTTGAGACGAAGACGAAAATGCAGCATTTACTGTCACCTCCTTTTTCCTCTAATTAAGTATTGGACCCAATAAATTACGTGTATTTTAAATCACAAGACATTTTCTGTTAAAGCACATTTTTTTTAATTATTAATTATTTTCAAACTTATATCTTGCTTATGGTTAGTTCTACATGAAAATGAAAATAACGATTTTGAAGAAAATTTTATCAGCTTTAATTTTGGTGAAAAGGTAAAAATTGATAGGAGTAACTGTTTTCGAGATATAAGCAAGAAACTGTTACCTTAATTAAGCGCTTGCATATAAGCAAATTTAGTAATATTAGTATTATTATTATTAATGTTATTGTTATTAATATGACGACTAAAAACGACTTTCAAGACTTTGGTGACTTTTATGTCTTCTCCTTTTTCTTCTACTAAAGTGTTAGTCTTAATTAATTTAGTTTAATTTCGGTTTTTCAAACTTTTTATTTCAAAGCAAATTTTTGTTAAAGATTATTTATATCCAACTCCATAACTCGCTTATGGTTGGTTCTACAAAAAAATGCAAATAACTATTTTGTAAGAAATTTTATCAGCTTTAATTTTGAAAAAAAGATAAAAATTGATAGGAGTAACTGTTTTTGAGATATAAGCAAGACACCAAAAAACTGTTACTTTAATTAAGCGTTTGCATATAAGCAAATTTAGTACTAAAGACGACTCTGAAACATTTAGTGACTTTTATGTCTTCTCCTTTTTCCTCTACTAAAGTGTTAGACACAATTAATTTAGTTTAATTTCAGTTTTTCAAGCATTTTATTTTAAAGCAAATTTTTGTTAAATATTATATATATCTAACTCTATAACTCGTTTATGCTTGGTCCTACAAGAAAAATGTAAATAACTATTTTGTTGGAAATTTTATCAGCTTTAATTTTGAAAGAAAGATAAAATTTGATAGGAGTTACTGTTTTCAAGATATAAGCAAAAAACCAATAAGAAAACTGTAACTGTTACTGAACAAAAATGTAATTCAGTTTTCAATGTTTGAGACAAAGACGAAATTGCAGCATTTAAAATCGACTCTGAAGACTTCAGTGACTTTTATGTCTCCTTCTTTTTCTTCTAATAAAGTATTGGACCCATTAAATTAAGTGTATTTTAAATCACAAGACATTTTCTGTTAAAACACTTTTTTTTTAAATATTAATTATTTTCAAACTTATATCTCGCTTATGGTTAGTCCTACATGAAAAATGCAAATAACTATCTTGTAGGAAATTTGATCAGATTTAATTTTAGTAAAAAGATAAAAATTGATAGGAGTAACTGTTTTCGAGATATAAGCAAGAAACCAAAAAACTGTTACCTTAATTAAGCGCTTGCATATAAGCAAATATAGTACTATTAGTATTGTTATTATTCATGTTATTGTTATTAATATGACGACTAAAGACGACTCTGAAACCTTTAGTGACTTTTATGTCTTTTCCTTTTTCCTCTACTAAAGTGTTAGACTCAATTTAGTTTTATTTCAGTTTTTTAAAGATTTAATTTTAAAGCAAATTTTTGTTAAAGATTATTTATATCTAACTCTTTAACTCGCTTACGGTAGGTTTTACAAAAAAAATGCATTTAACTATTTTGTAGGAAATTTTATCAGCTTTAATTTTGAAAGAAAGATAAAAATTGATAAGAGTAAATGTTTTCGAGATATAAGCAAAAAACCAAAGTGAAAACTGTTACAGTTACTGAACAAAAATGTAATTCAGTTTTCAATGTTTGAGACAAAGACGAAAATGCAGCATTTAAAATCGACTCTGAAGACTTCAGTGACTTTTATGTCTCCTCCTTTTTCTTCTAATAAAGTATTGGACCCATTAAATTAAGTGTATTTTAAATCACAAGACATTTTCTGTTAAAGCACTTTTTTTTTAAATATTAATTATTTTCAAACATATATCTCGCTTATGGTTAGTCCTACATGAAAAATGCAAATTAAAATTTTGTAGGAAATTTTATCAGCTTTAATTTTAGTAAAAAGATAAAAATTGATAGGAGTAACTGTTTTCGAGATATAAGCAAGAAACCAAAAAACTGTTACCTTAATTAAGCGTTTGCATATAAGCAAATTTAGTACTATTTGTATTATTATTATTAATGTTATTGTTATTAATATGACGACTAAAGACGACTCTGAAACATTTAGTGACTTTTATGTCTTCTCCTTTTTCCTCTACTAAAGTGTTAGACACAATTAATTTAGTTTAATTCCGGTTTTTCAAGAATTTTATTTTAAAGCAAATTTTTGTTAAATATTATTTATATCCAACTCTATAACTCGTTTATGCTTGGTCCTACAAGAAAAATGTAAATAACTATTTTGTTGGAAATTTTATCAGCTTTAATTTTGAAAGAAAGATAAAATTTGATAGGAGTAACTGTTTTCGAGATATAAGCAAAAAACCAATAAGAAAACTGTAACTGTTACTGAATAAAAATGTAATTCAGTTTTCAATGTTTGAGACGAAGACAAAAATGCAGCATTTAAAAACGACTCTGAAGACTTCAGTGACTTTTATGTCACCTCCTTTTTTTTCTAATAAAGTATTGGACCCAATAAATTAAATGTATTTTAAATTACAAGACATTTTCTGTTAAAACACTTTTTTTTAATTATTAATTATTTTCAAACTTATATCTCGCTTATGGTTAGTTCTACATGAAAAATGCAAATAACTATTTTGTAGGAAACTTTATCACCTTTAATTTTGGTGAAAAAGTAAAAATTGATAGGAGTAACTGTTTTCGAGATATAAGCAAAAAACAAAAAAACTGTTACCTTAATTAAGCGCTTGCATATAAGCAAATTTAGTACTACTAGTATTGTTATTTTAAATGTTATTGTTATTAATATAACAACTAAAGACAACTCTAAGACTTTAGTGACTTTTATGTCTCCTCTTTTTTCCTCTACTAAAGTGTTAGACACAATTAATTTAGTTAAATTTCAGTTTTTCAAACATTTTATTTTAAAGCAAATTTTTGTTAAATATTAAAAACTATAAAATGGCTTAGATTGCCTAAAATCACAGATCACACATGATCTTTTGCATAGAAATGAGAAAACGCTTATGTAACACACAAAATAAACTCCATTTTTCTTTATTGAAAGTATTATTATTATTATTATTGTTATTGTTATTATAATTATTATTATTATTATTATTATTATTATTATTATTATTAACTTTTGTATAGTAAATGTTTTTATACCAGTTTTAAAATGAGTTATTAATTTTAGCCAATTTCTTGCCTAAAAACTATCAAATGGCTTAGATTGCCTAAAAACACAGATCACACATGATCTTTTGCATAGAAATGAGAAAAGCTCATATAACACAAAATAAGCTTCATTTTTGCTTAGAAAACTAAGCTTACTTTTATTACTACTATTATTATTATTTTTATTATTATTATTATTATTACTATTATTCTTATTATTATTATTACTATTAATATTATTATTATTATTATTATTATTATTATTATTATTAATATTATTATTATTAAAAACAGATTATAACTTTTGTATAGTAAATGTTTTTATACCAGTTTTAAAATGAGTTATTAATTTTAAACAATTTCTTGCCTAAAAACACAGATCACAGATGATCTCTTGCATAAAAATGAGAAAACGCTCAGATAACACAAAATAAGCATCATTTTTGCTTAGAAAAACTAAGCTTTAATTTAGAAAGAAATTCATTATTATAAGTATTATTATCATTATTATTATTATTATTTCTTTTATTACTATTATTATTATTATTATTATTATTATTATTACCTTTTGTATAGTAAATGTTTTTATACCAGTTTTAAAATGAGTTATTAATTTTATTCAATTTCTTGCCTAAAAACACAGATCACAGATGATCTCTTGCATAGAAATGAGAAAACGCTCATATAACACACAAAATAAGCTTCATTTTTGCTTAGAAAACATAGCCCACTTTTATTACTATTATTATTATTTTTATTATTATTATTATTATTATTATTACTATTATTATTATTATTACTATTATTATTATTATAGTTATTAACTTTTGTATAGTAAATGTTTTTATACCAGTTTTAACATGAGTTTTTAATTTTAGACAATTTCTTGCCTAAAAACACAGATCACAGATGATCTTTTGCATAGAAATGAGAAAACGCTCAGATAACACAAAATACGCATCATTTTAGCTTAGAAAAACTAAGCTATAATTTAGAAAGAAATTCATTATTATAAGTATTATTATCATTATTATTATATTACTATTATTATTATTTTTATTGTTATTATTATTATTATTATTATTATTACTATTATTATTATTATTACTATTATTATTATTATTATTATTATTATTATTATTATTATTATTATTATTATTAACTTTTGTATAAATGTTTTTATACCAGCTTTAAAATGAGTTATTAATTTTAGACAATTTCTTGCCTAAAAACACAGATCACAGATGATCTCTTGCATAAAAATGAGAAAACGCTCAGATAACACAAAATAAGCATCATTTTTGCTTAGAAAAACTAAGCTTTAATTTAGAAAGAATTTCATTATTATAAGTATTATTATCATTATTATTATTATTATTATTTCTTTTATTACTATTATTATTATTATTATTATTATTATTATTATTATTAACTTTTGTATAGTAAATGTTTTTATACCAGTTTTAAAATGAGTTATTAATTTTATTCAATTTCTTGCCTAAAAACACAGATCACAGATGATCTCTTGCATAGAATTGAGAAAACGCTCATATAACACACAAAATAAGCTTCATTTTTGCTTAGAAAACTAAGCTTACTTTTATTACTATTATTATTTTTATTATTATTATTATTATTATTATTACTATTATTACTATTATTATTATTATTATTATTATTATTATTATTATTATTATTATTATTATTATTATTATTATTATTATTATTGTTATTATTATTATTATTATTAAAAAATTATATTAAACAGACAGAAAACGTCGTATTCTGACACAAAAAAACGAATTACGTTATAGACTTGACGAGAACGGCGTCTCTCGGACTCTTATAGGACTCTTATAGGGTCAAAAAGTATCAGTTTGGATTAAAACAAATTATTTTTGTTGACTCTCAGTCTGAATTGTTCATCAGTTCAAACAAAAACGGCTTATTTTAGACGATCTTTTGCTTTGAACAAGAAAACTTACATCGAACAGACTAAAAACGTATTAATCTGGCATAAAAGAGCAATTTATGTATCACTTTGGAAAAAAGCAGCTAATCCTATTCCTTTCATTGCTTAAAATAGACCAAATTGTTAATAATTCTAACAAAAACGCTGTATTCTAGCACAAAATACTAATTACATTATAGTTTCGACGAGAATAGCTTATTTGGAATGATTCTATGCTTCAAAACGAGTAAATTTTTATTAAACAGATGCCAAACATCATGTTTTGTCCTATAAAAACATTTTATATTGCAGTTTGTATTAAAACAAAATATTTTTGTTGATTCTTTGTTAGAAGCAGCAAACCTAACATTAAAGAATCTGAAAACTTTGTATTCGGACACAAACCACCGAATTTTGTATCAGTTTAGACAAAAACGGTTGATTTTCGACAATATTTTGCTTTGAACAAGAAAACTTATATCAAACTGACTAAAAACGTCTTATTTTAGCACAAAACAAAAGATTTGCGTTATAGTCTTAAAGCTGATTCATGCCACAGTTTGGATAAAAACCAATTATTTTTGTTAATTCATTGTTACAAACAAGAAACCTTACATCAAAGAAACTGAAAACCCCTTATTTAGGCACAGAAATTCGAATTACGTTTCAGTCTGGACAAAAACTGCTTACTTTAGACGATCCTTTGTTTTGAATACAAAAACTTACATTAAAAAGATTAAAAACGTCTTATTCTGGCTGAAAACTGCAAATTATATATTACTCTAGATAAAAGCAATTTATCCTGATTACTCCTTTACTTAGAATAGAGTAAACTTGTATAAAACTTAATGAAAACTTTAAATTTCGTCTCAAAGAAATAATTTACGTTATAGTTTTGACCAGCACTGTTTATTTCAAACGAATTTATGATTCGAAACTAATGAACTTTAATGGGGCAGATGCAAAACAACATATTACCATATAAAGCGTTGTTTTAAAGCAAAGTATTACCTCTTGCAACAAGAAATTTCACGTCATTGAAACTGAAAACTTCGTATCCATACATAAATATCGAATTACGTATCAGTTTAGGCAAAGACAGCTTATTTTAAACGATTCCTTGCTATAAACAAGAAAAATTTTATCAAGCATATTGAAAACGTCTTATTCTCGAAAATAAGAGCAAATTATGTATCAGTTTTAACAAAAGCGGATTACTCTGTTTGATTCTATGCTTAGAGTAGAGTAAACCATTATAAAACGTAATGAAAACCCTATATTCAAGCTCAAAAGAACAAATTACGTTATAGTTTTGACAAAAAAAAATATTTCGGACGGTTACATACTTCGAAGTAAGCAAACTTTAATTGAACAAGTGCAAAAGCTAATACTTTGCTTTAAAATAACGATTTATGTGGTAATATAGTATTTTGCATCGGTCCTATAAAAGTTTACTCGTTTCGCTCCATTGAATCATTCGAAATAAATTATTTTGACACAACAACAACGAAAATAATTTGTTTTTGTTTAAACTGTAACATAAGTCGCTTTTATAAAACGAACTAAGACGTTTGGCATCTGTATAGTGAAAGTTTTCTCGTTTGGGGGCATAAAATCGTTTGAAATTAAGAGTTCTGGTCAAAACTATAACGTAAATTATTTCTTTGTATCACTTTAAAAATTTGCGTTATAGTCTTGACGAGAACTGTTAATTTCAAACGATTCTATGCTTTGAAATCAGTATACTTTCACTGAACAGAGGCAAAACGTCTGATTTCGCCTTTAAAAAACGATTTATGTCACAGTTTGGATTAAAACCAATGATTTTCGTTTATTCATTGTTACAAACAAGAAACCTTACATCAAAGAAACTGAAAACCTCTTATTCAGGCCCAGAAAATCAAATTACGTTTAAGTCTGGACACAAATTGCTTATTTTAGACGATTCTTTCTTTTGAACACGAAAACTTACATTAAAAAGATTAAAAACGTCTTATTCTAGCTCAAAACTGCAAATTATGTATTACTTTGGACAAAAGCAGTTTATCCTGATTACTCCTTTGCTTTGAATAGAGCAAACTTGTATAAAACTTAATGAAAACTTTAAATTTCGTTTCAAAGAAATAATTTACGTTATAGTTTTGACCAGAACTGTTAATTTCAAACGATTTTATGCCCCCAAACGAGAAAACTTTCACTAAACAGATGCCAAACGTCTTAGTTCGTTTTATAAAAACGACATGTTACAGTTTAAACAAAAAAATTATTTTTGTTATTGTGTCAAAATAATTTATTTCGAATGATTCAATGGAGCGAAACGAGTAAACTTTTATAGGACAGACGCAAAATACCATATTACCACATAAATCGTTATTTTAAAGCAAAGTATTAGCTTTTGCACTTGTTCAATTAAAGTTTGCTTACTTCGAAGTATGTAGTCGTCCGAAATAATTTTTTTTTGTCAAAACTATAACGTAATTTGTTCTTTTGATCTTGAATATAAGTAGATAACGAATGGGGGGACAACACAACACAACCTTGACCTTGAGTTTGACCCCGCCCATTTTCCCTCTCTTTCTTTCAAGGCCACTCGATCTCTCTCTCTTACTTTTCAAGACCAACCCCTCCCATTTCCCTCACCACTTCAAGGCCAAGGCATTATTGGGCCTTGATGTTTTCAAGGTCAAGGTCATTCATGCTACTCCCCACTTTTGCAAGTCCCTCTTTACTTATCATTCAAGGTCACTGCAGAATTCAATACAAATTCAAAAACAGTATCTAATAAGTATTTCTCAATATTAAAGTAGTAAAAAAATGTGGTATCGTTTTACTTGTGAAGGTGTCATAATAGTGGAAGAAACGTGTTTCCACAACCAGTTAGGACACATATCTTTGGAAGGTGGTTGGGAACGTTTCTTTAATAGAGTGGTTGTGTGTGAACAGTGCAGCACTAAGAACATTTCAATTATTAATCTAGATGGGTGGAATAATTCTTTAAGTATTGACATTACGTGTAATGAAGAGGAATTTAAAGAGTTACTTAGAAAATATGGTTTCGTTTGTCATAAGTGTAAAACTCCGTGTTACACAGCTAGCCAAGTGGATCCGGAAAATGCCCAAAAAATTATAGCTATATACCACTAACTTAAATCAGCATAATGGAAGTTGACAATGGTATGTAATATGAGATTGTATGTACTTGTAGAAATTAAGTTTTAAATGTTTTCAGATCCTTACTGCTACATGCTCTTTTGCCTATCTCCAAAGGACTGTAGTAACAGAAACTTCTTTTGTTTGAGATGTGTGAAGCTTATGGCAGTGAGATTTCACATTTGTCATCTACATGTGACTTCAGTGTTAAACTACAAGTGTTTTTGGTGTAATACAGTAATAGGACAGAATTCTCAGTTGTGTGGAAATAATTTAATAAACAGAATGACTGTTAAAATGTGGTATTTTAGTAGAGAGCGACAAATGATGTTTTATGATTCTGATGACTATGATTCTGACGACTCATCAAGTAGCTGTGATAGTGGTATAGAATGTTAGTTAATAAGAGTAGAAATTAGATATAAACAACTTGTAACCTTAGATTAAATTAGTATCTAGATTGTTCTTTTGCTGTATGGATAAAATTAAATAAATGAAGTTATATAATAAACAGACTTGTGATTCTCAACATAGTATTGATTCAACTCTGACAAAGAGAGGTTGGGGTCTAATAAATAAATTAATAAATAAATTACCCATTGAATTACATATAGCGGGTTATTAGTTTTGTGGTCCTGGAACCAAATTACAAGAACGAATTGCACTTGGACATAGTGGTAGAAATAAATTAGATCAGGCTTGTAAAGAACACGATATATCGTACGCCAACGAAACTAATTTGCAAAAACGACACGAAGCAGATAAGTTATTATTAAGTAAAGCAGTTGAACGTTTAAAAGCAAAAGACGCATCGTTTGGCGAAAAAGCAGCTGCATTAGCAATCGCTGGTATAATGAAAGGCAAAGTAAAATTCGGAATGGGAGCTAAAAGTAAAAAGGGTAAAAAAAAAGAAGACAAAAAAACAACGAGTTCTAGCTGCTCCTAAATATGGTGGTTTTTTACTATTTCTATTACCACTATTAGGTGCTCTAGGCGCTTTAGGAGGAGGAGCTGCAGGGATAGCGACTGCTATAAATAAAGCATCGGTAGATAAAAAAATGTTGGAGGAAACTATGCGGCATAATAAAGCAATGGAAATGAGTAGGGGTAAAGGTGTAGGAAAAACTAAAGGGAAAGGTCTTTACATTGGTCCATATAAATGGTATCAGAAAAAAAACTCCCAGTAAAATTACCACGTCACGCCCTCACTAATATTGAAATAATAAAGTTTGCTCGACTATTACAAATTCCAAATTTTAGAGGTGTATATATGCGTAATAAATTACCGAAAATTATACATAAAAATGAAACAAGAATTATAAATTTAGATGAAGAAAAAAATAGTGGAACTCATTGGACAACATATGTAAAAAATAAAAATAATATATTATACTTTGATAGTATGGGCAATTTAAAACCTCCAACAGAGATTATCAATTATTTCAAAAGTGATAATGATGGTAATAACATTACATACAATTATGATGGATATCAGAAAATGGGTTCATATAATTGTGGACAATTATGTTTAAAGTTTTTATATAGACACACATGCAAATTATAAGTTTAGTCGAATTAAAGATGCTGTTTGTATTAACAGGAAAATCAGCGATACTAAGTGCTGACTTTAATCCACCGATTGATGTTAGTGATGGTGTCTATGAACTGGGTGTTACAAATTTTGAAGTCTACAACGAATATTGATGAAGGAAACAATAAATTCTTTTTCGGGGATGTCGAATTTAAAATACCGATCGGTTGTTACCAATTAACCGATATAAACAACTATTTACAACATGTAATTGAAAAACAATTCAGTAATGATCTCTTATCTATTACTGCAAACAATAATACATTACATACACATATCAAAGCAACAAAAGATGTTGACTTTACCAAACCAAATACTATCGGACCAGTGTTGGGATTTAATAGTCAAATAGTTCCAAAAAATATTGGAAAAGATTCGGATAATATTGCAGACATAATGAAACTTAATTTGATTATGATTGAATGTAATATTACAATTGGAAGTTTTAAAAATGGAAAACCTGTACACATAATTTATCAATTTTTTCCAAACGTTCCACCTGGATTTAAAATAGTACAGTCACCAGATCATGTGATTTACCTACTCATTAGTGTTAAAACTATCAGAAATATTACACTTAAAATAATAGATCAAGATGAAAAGTTGGTCAATTTTCAACAAGAGACTGTAACAGTTGGATTACATTTGCAGAAGAAAGAAGAAAATGGGTATTAGTTTTAGAACTGACTCATATAAAAAGCAACAAAAGTGTAGAAAAACAGTTAGTACGAAACGAAACGTGCAACAATTAAGTAATAAAAATAAACTGTTTCTAAAATCATTAGGATTTGAATTATACACATAAAAAATGTTCGATATTGAGAAGGGTATTGAGTGGGATGAAGGTGTGGTAGGTTACAAATTTCAAAGTCATGTGGCATATACAGCCAGATATAAAAACACGGATGAAATTCGAATTCCTTTACAAGAAGATTTGTGTACACTACCATGTGATAGTTTAATTTTAATTGAGGGACAATTGGTTAAAACCGACGCTACAACCAATAAAACTGTACCAGCAACAGAAACCAAGTTTGTAAATAATGGTGTCGTTTTTTTGTTTAGTGAAATACGGTATGAAGTAAGCGGAGTAACTGTAGATACAAACACAAAGCCAGGTATTACAACAACTATGAAAAATCTGGCATCATTAAATCAAAGTAAAAGTCTGAAATTAACAATGTCTGGTTGGGATCTAAATGAAGAAGCCACTAAACCTATAGATGAATATTTTCAAGCATGTATCCCATTAAATCGACTATTAGGATTTGCAGAAGATTATAAAAATATAATGCTAAACATACCGCAAGAGTTAATATTAATTCGTAGTAATAGTGATGTCAATTCATTAATTTGTGCAACAAATGAGAAAGCACGAGTTGTAATTGATAAAATTGCATGGCTAGTTCCACATATTGTGCCCGGTTTAAAGAAAGAGGTTAAATTGATAAAAACCATTGAAAAAGATAAAGAAATTGCAGTGCCGTACAGAAGCTGGGAACTTCATTCGCTGCCACTCTTTCCAAATACTACAAAGTGTAGTTGGCCTGTGAAAATCTCTACAAAATTTGAAACACCTCGTTATATTATCTTTGGCCTTCAAAGCAATAGAGAAGGACAACTTGATAAAAATATCGGTAAATTTGATAGAGGCGATATAACCAATATGAGAGTATTTCTAAATAATGAACGATATCCTTATGAAAATTTAATTATTTCATATAAAAAACACCATTTCGGTATATTATATGAAATGTTTACAAACTTTAGATCCCGATAATATTATACAGATAAAAAAGGAACACACATTACACCTACACAGTTTTTCGACAGTTATCCACTAATCATAATTGATTGTTCGATGCAAAAAACTGGTTTACAAACACAGTCCATTGCACTGAGAATTGAATTTGATACAGACACCGGTATAAGTGAGGGAACCACCGCATATGCATTAGTCATTAGTGACCGAGCCTTTACATATACACCGTTGACAAAATCTGTAAAACAAGTCTAAATTAATATTAATAGTAATGGAGAACGAAGTGATTATAGACGTTCAAGGTTACAAAATTGGAAAAAAGTTTATAGTTAAAGAACTGGCTGCTTTAAGAGGAGACAAACTCGCACACTATGTTTTTCAACCCCCTTTCCCTTCACAACTTTTGAATCCTCAAGATGAAAAACAAGTAAAATGGTTAATGAAGAATTATCATTGTATTGACTGGAATATGGGACATATTCCATATTGGAAACACGTACAAGTTATAAACAATGTGTTGAAGGATGTTGACAAAATTTACGTAAAAGGAAGAGAAAAAGCCGAATTTTTGAAAAAATATACACATAAACAAGTTATTGAATTTCCACAACAACCAACATTACACGCCGATAAAGTTAAATACATGTACCATCTGAACGATAACGCATATTGCAGTCTACATAATGTATTTTTTTTAAAACAAACATTTCGTTAAAAGTGTACAAAACATTGTGTTAATAATCTCAACTCATCAGTCTATTGGTAATCATGGATCAAGAGAGTTGGATAACGTGTCGTAATAATCCAGGACATCGCCTGAAAGTAAAACATCTTCGACGACATTTACGAAGATGTCTTCCACAACGTGAATATTCTTGGAGGAGTTTTGATTGCGGAAATGGGAATTATTTTGATTCATTTTTATCCCATAATACTAATAATGACTATCAACAATCATCGAGAAGCAACTTTGAAAATACAAACTCTTCAAAAAATATTTTTTGTAATGAAATGGAATATTAATTGAATTAATAATTAATTGTAGTATTTATAAATAAATGTTGTAAATTTATAAACATTTGTATTTTTTTCATAATATTTACCACTCCCTTACACATTCAATAATCCTTATACACCACCCAAAAAAAAATTCATTTCATTTATAAAAAAGAGTTGATTATTGCAGTGGATATAAGTGATTTTTGTCATTTTTCAATAAATTAAACAGGTTAACGATGTCCTTGAAACAGGCGGTTACACTCCATCCTGTCTACATAGGGCTTCTTTTACATTTTTTTGTATCAATATGTTAACCTTGATGGAATACACCAATGTAGTTGCATTAAGTGCATACAAAGAAGTTGACCTTGACGGGAGCTTTCAACAATTTATAAAATTGCAAGGAGTGCATGCAGAAATTCATTCTGTGTTGTACAGGTAGTCTGTGTACGAAATAATGTGTTCAAATTATTTTGCTCATTTTAAACCGTGTTCTCATGGTGACGAGTGTTCTCAGTGTCCCGGTCTCTCAACTAGGACAACTGTAAGTAACCAGTCATCAAAGTTATTATTTAAAGTATTGAAGGGAAAAGTTGCAAATCCCTATCAAAACCGTAGTGGTTTTAATAGGGATAAACCTAGAATCAATATCGTTTCTGATGTAATTATTAGACCTGCTAATTCAAAATTAATCAAAAATGATGAGATACAATTTGAACAATTTGTCAAGTCGTCTTTAAGTCAATATTTGAGGGAAGATTGTCTTGAAGAGGATGTGATTGAATGTAGTCAGTTAAGTGTGAAAGAGAAGCAATTAGCTAATCACGCTGTTGCTAACATTGTTCAAATCGTTGATGAGGATGATGATTCTATGGTTACTCCTTCATCACAACCTGATAGTGAATTATGGTTTTCTTTACCATTTACGCAATACCTGGCTCAACATGGTATTGAAAATGATTATTCGGACGACATCTCGTTGACCTTAATAGACCAGTTTATTAACGAAGACGAGGCGGCGTCCAATCCGGTTGTGGATGAAGGAACTTGTCCCATCAATAATTCGGTTCCGATGAGTTAAATGTATTTGATAATAAAATAGTTATTTGCATTTTTTATGTAGAACTAACCATAAGCGAGATATAAGTTTAAAAATAATTAATAATTAAAAAAAAATGTGTTTTAACAGAAAATGTTTTGTGATTTAAAATACACTTAATTTTATGGGTCCAATACTTAATTAGAAGAAAAAGGAAGTGACAGTAAATGCTGCATTTTCGTCTTCGTCTCAAACATTGAAAACTGAATTATGGTATGGTGGTGGTGGAAGAACCCCCAATCTCTCCCAGTCCACCACTACCACCACAAAGCCCCTTCGTTGAGCCAGTGTTTACCCGCCCCGTTACACCAACATCTCCTAAAGCGGCACCCGCGGTATTAACTCAACCCCCTATGATAATATCGCAGGACATCATTGACGCTTTATCGGAGCCTTGGGTTGAGGTGGAAAACGTTATCAATGGTAACGTTGAACATCCCCCTCAACCCAATTCACCGATTATTAAGGAAAATGATGTTCTGCCAGAGAGATTGGTGGTGGTAGAGGCCGAAAATAACATCATTCGGTCACCATCACCACCACCGTCACCCATGATATTATCACAGGGCGTCAATGACATACAACAACCATCTGGATCCGAGGTTGATGTGGAACTTAACATTATCACACCACCACTTCCTCATCCTCCTGCAACGTTCGATCCGATGAGTATTATTACTCAAAATGTCATTGACGCACTGGCAGACCCGTGGGTTGAAGAGAGGAGGCAGGGTGAAGAGATGGATGTTGAAAATGACATCATTCAACCCTCTCAATTGTCACCCATTCTAGGGCAAATAAATAATAGAGTTGAGAATAGGGTGGAGGGTGGAGACGTTGATGTCGAAAACGAAGACAATGACGACGACGACAACATCATTCCACCCACTCCCCCTCACTCACGATCAAGGAGGAGTCGGCGCCCTAGAAAGCCTCGTAGACGTGCGCGAAAGTCTCCATTAATATTAATTACTAATAATTATAATATTAATATTAATATTAATGATGTTAATATTAATAATTAATATTAATAAATCCTATTTTCGTCCTAAACTCATGTCAAGTAAATTTAATTCGGACGCGATTTTCCAAATTTTAACATCATACTACCTACAACACGATGGCAAGCATGCTGCTCCTCCTCGAGGTCTTGCTGGATACCTATCTTTGAACACAAAAAAAATATATATTTATATAGTATAAATAAAAGTCTTTCAAAAATAGTAACAGAAGGCAGCAAATTTATAATTAAACTTTATTAGTAACCTGTTTAATTTATTATTTCATATTTTCATAAGAAAATGCATCACTGTAAAAACTGTAATAAACAATTTACAACCCGTCAATCACGACTACGCCACGAAAAGCTCTATTGTCAAGTGGTCAAAAAACAGGAAAATGGAGGACCGGCCGCCAAAAAACAGAAAATATGTCATTCAACTGGTAAGTTTTAACTAATAGGTACTCTATTTTCAATTATTTTTTTTTCTAGCTAGCAACAATTATATGTGCGTTACATGTAATCAAGAAATTGCTCCAAAGCTTATTACGGCTCATGAGAGAAGTAGACAGCATAGAAATAATTGTCAAAGTACTCCCTTGGAGGATGGGGTGTTTGCACTCAGCAGTGCATTTAAATCACGCATCGCTTCATATAGGATTTGTGATGAGGGCGATTATTTCGATTTAAATGAATTTATGGATAAAATTCACAATAAATTATTTGGACTTATTGTTTCACAAATTGAAAAATTTAGTACAATCAAAATTAATTTGGAATTATTTGGATTGTATACCATTGAGTCAAAAAATATATTTGATGTAAAATCTTTCAATACTGCTAACAGAATTGTCACTTTAGGCACGAATATTAGGAATATGTTGCATGACTTTCAAGAAGTTATTAGTCAAAAAATGATGGATTTTTTGGAACGAGATTCAGGTAGTTATATATTGTAAAAATCTATATAATACAATTATTTTTTTGCTTCTTTGTTTTAGGTTGGACACTTGTGAAAATTTTTCATTTAGAATTAAATGTAAACTATTACAATCCATTGAAAGCTTCATCGTATATCCCACTACCGCCAAGCGTGAAAATAAAGAGGGCAATAGTTAATGTTCAAAATCAGGATATTCATTGTTTTGGTTGGAGTGTCGTAGCAGCAGTGTGTCTACCTATGGGACCAGAACATTTACCCAGTTCATATCCACATTGGTCGACACTTTTTAATTTCCAAGGTATTGAATTTCCTGTAAAACTGGATAGTATTACAAAATTTGAAAGTCAAAATAATGTCTCTCTTAATGTTTACGGACTTGAATTACTTTATGTAAACAATAAGGTAAAATTTGAAATTGTGGGACCATTATATTTTACAAACTTTAAGAAACCGGTACACATAAATTTATTATTGTTGAGTGATAACGATGGTAATCAACATTACTGTACAATAACTAATTTGCCACGTTTAGTATCTTCCCAACTCTCAAAACATCATCATTCAAAATTTTTCTGTGATGGATGTCTACAATATTTCACAACCCAAGCTTTATTAGATAGACATTCTTCGACTGATTGTGGAAAACTTTATGCTAGAATCCCAAATAATGAATTAATAACAAATAGATTTGGTTATAATGTTCCCGCTAATGTATTAGAATTTCAAAATTATCATCATAAAATGACTATCCCATTTATTGTTTATGCTGATTTCGAATGTTTATTGAAACCTATGAGTACAGTTGCACCAAATCCAAATCAATCATTTTCGATAAAAACTTTTCTCCATCAACCATATTCATGTGCATATTACATTAAATGTTCATATAACGATCAATTATCTAAATTCCAAAGTTTTCGAGGACAGTCATCTGTGGTTGACTTTATTACAGCATTAGAAATAGATTTGATAGAGATTTATAAAAAGTATTTAAGTATTGTACAACCAATGCTTCCATTAACTATTCAAGAAGAGTTTGATTATATTACAGCAACGGAATGTCATATTTGTCAAAAACCTTTTCAACAGAATGATATTAAAGTAAAAGATCACTGTCATTTAACGGGGCGTTATAGGTCCGCCGCGCACAGTAATTGTAACTTGAATTTTCAAATTCCAAATTTTATTCCGATAGTATTTCATAATTTAACAAATTATGATAGTCACTTATTCATTAAAGAGTTGGCCCTTGAAGAAAGTGAAATTAATATCCTTGGTAAAACTAAAGAGAAATATATTACATTTTCGAAAAAAAATTGTGTAGGCGAATATCTAAATTCAAACAATCAAATAGTCAAGGAGCACTTACACTTGCGTTTTATAGATAGTTTTCAGTTTTTGGCATGTTTATTAGAAAAACTGGCAGCAGCCTTAGATGATGCTCAATGTATGGAAGTAAAACGATACTTTCCCGTTGACAGAGAATTTCAGTTAATTAGACAGAAAGGGGTTTTTCCATATTCATTTATCAATGATTTTTCTAAATTAGATCTCACGGAATTACCACAAAAAATTGATTTTTACGATAAACTTCGCGATGAGCATATTTATGAAGATGATTATCAACGAGCTAATACCGTATGGGATACATTCCATTGTCAGACTCTAGGCGAATATTCTAATCTCTATTTAAAAAGTGATATTTTACTATTAGCTGATGTCTTTGAGAATTTTCGAAACATGTGCCTTAAGCATTATGAACTTGATCCAGCACATTACGTGAGAGCACCATCTCTTAGTTGGAATGCTATGCTTAAATTTACTCATGTAAAATTAGAATTATTGACTGATATAGATATGTTGCATTTTTTCAAAAAAGAGATTCGTGGGGGAGTTAGTACATGTGTTAAACGAGCGGCTCAAGCAAATAATAAATTTCTTCCAAATTATGACCCTTCAAAACCGACATCATACATTTTATATCTCGATGCAACAAATCTCTATGGTTGGGCTGTGAGTGAAGTACTCCCTTTAGGTGGATTTACTTGGTTAACGCAAGACGAAATTAATTCACTTAGTATTATGGATTTGACTGATACCACACCTGAAGGTTATGTCCTTGAAGTAGATATCTCTTATCCTCATCATTTACACAACTCTCATAATGATATGCCATTTCTACCTGAAAATTTAATTTCACCAAACGGAAAATGTGCTAAACTCATTCCAAATCTATGTGCTAAAACAAACTACATAATACACTATCGAAATTTAAAACAAGCCCTACAAAATGGACTGGAATTGACAAAAATTCATAGAGTACTAAAATTCAATCAATCGTCATGGCTCAAACCATATATTGATTTAAATACGAAATTACGAAATCAAACTAAAAATAAGTTTGAAAAAGATTTATTTAAACTCATGAATAATAGTGTGTATGGAAAAACCATGGAAAATGTCGATAATCGGGTAGATATTAAACTGGCTACACATTGGAAAAAAAACGGTCACAAGTATGGAGCAGAGACATGGATAGCCAAACCACAATTTAAAAATTGTTCTATTTTTACTGAAAATTTAGTTGCAATAGAAATGAATAAAGTTCAAGTAACATATGATAAACCTATTTATGTAGAATTCAGTATATTGGAAATTTCAAAAACTTTAATGTATGACTTTTTTTATAATTTCCTTAAAGTTAAGTATGGAAATAATGTACAGCTTTTGTATACGGATACGGATTCATTAATTTTAGAAATTTATACGGAAAACGTATATAATGATATTAAACAGAATATCGATCGGTTTGATACTTCAAATTATCCCGAGAATAATATTCATGATATTCCTAAAACTGTGTCTGTTATCGGTAAAATGAAAGATGAGTATGCTGGTGTACCAATTGCACTAATTTATGGCACCGGTGCCAAAGCATATTGTGTGCAAACAGTGAATGATGTAATTAAAAAGGCTAAAGGTGTAAGTAAACATGTAATTGATAAATCTCTAACACTGTTACAATATCGGGCAATTGCAACAAATCCCTCATCTTCATCAGTTTTCTGTGTTATGAACGTTTTCAAATCTTATTTACATAATATATATACCGAATTAAGGAATAAAATAGCACTGTCTAATTTCGATGATAAACGATACATTTTAGGTAATTCAATTGATACATTAGCCTGGGGACATTACGATATTGATAGAGATCGAAATTTAGATTTTCTAATTAGAGAATTGCAAAAATATGTGGAACCCACTGATTGAATTTTACCTTATTGTAGATATGTAACGATATGTAACCATTTATTTATACTATATATTTATTATTATGTATTTATAATTGATGTAATGTGTAAAGTATTTTTATTTGTATTCTGTAAGACAACAATGAAACTTGTGCAACAAAAAGATTTATTAAAAATTTCTAATCACGACTATTCAGTTTGTGTACCCTATCAACACTTTCCTAAACATAATACTTTATTCAATAATAGTGTAAAAAGAGGACTAGTGGTTGGACGTTCTGGATGTGGAAAAACAAATGTGATATTAAGTCTCTTGCTGCATCCAAATGGATTACGCTTCACAGACATTTACTTATTTTCAAAAACCCTACAACAACCAAAATATCAATTTTTAAAATCGGTTCTGGCACCTCTCGATAAAGTCGGTTACTATGAATATGAAGATGGTGCCGAAATTCCTCCTCCTAAAGAAATCAAACCCTATTCCATAATAATATTTGATGATGTAGTCACTTGTAACCAAAATATAATACGTGATTATTTTTGCTTTGGTAGGCATTATAATATCGATTGTATATTTATTAGCCAAACGTATTCTTCCATTCAGAAACAATTAATTCGTGATAATGCTAATTTCATAATTATCTTTCCTCAGGATGTATTAAATTTAAAACATATTTTTAATGATCACTTTAATGATCAATTTAATGGACCGGTTTACCTCGACAGTACATTGAAGATATGATTATTGACACAGAAAACAAATTTGATCATCAATATGGTGTGAGACATGGAACCGAGGCAAATAAATTTTTTATTGGCAATTCTGAAATTGATTTCAAAGACGATCATGTAATCGTTCAAAATGTAGCTTATCCTGATACACCTGGATTGTATGAATTATGAATGCAGACAGAAAAAACTATAAACCAAATGCACAAATTCTGGGGAATGTAGGGAACAAATATAAAACAATTATTCGACATTTCTCGAGACAGCCACTACCGTTTCAGGAACACCGTGCATCTCAGTCGCCGCCATTTTACAGTGATACTGAAGAAAGCCTCGATGCCGATCAAGGTCAATCGACTCCTGTCCAGCAACGAAGCCGCAGTAGTAGTCTTTCAATTCTCGTACCACCAGCACGTAAACAGTATCCGCGACTTCGCAACATACCTGCAATACAACGATTGCAGGCTCAAGGTCATGAACAATCAACTCCGACAATTAGTATCCAACCAATATCAAAAAGAGTTAAGGGTGGTGGTATTCTTCGCACATTGGCTTTAACAGATAAAAATTTAGAATTTGTTCCCTACAAAAATCCCAACACACTCGTAAATAGACTACGTCTTTTATTATCATCGACAGTAGCTGGTAATAATAATCATATGAGTGAAATCAATCGCATCATAACAGAATTGCGTGAATCGAAAATAATTCGTTAATAATTTAGAGACGACTTGTATATATTGCAAACACATTATATTTTATAGTTAGTATTTCTACATACTTTATTCATTCAATAGACAAGAATATGACATTAGATAAATTTGGTGAACACATTAGTGAACACAGAATTCGGACAACTTTACAACGTGTCAAATCTTTCTCATATACCACAATCTCACTCTTTGGGACACTGGATCCAGCTAAAAAACTTTCTGTATTATTTAATATTGGTACTGTAGTGAGACTGTGATTGATGATGGTTGATCGATGTTTAAATGATTTACAACTTATTTTAATTGATTTATTTAATTAATCTTGAATTTTACTTTTGTTTTCTTTTTTTGAAATGGTTTGGCTCGTCTAGTTAATTGATACGCTACATGATCATTTCACTTACCTACGTTGTGTTGTTTTGATGTACGAAGTCACTCTTATAATGATATCGTAATTTGATCTTAATTCTTATCAGAAAGGGTTCCGGATTTATCCGTAACGCAAGTCCGGATTCAAAGTAGTGTCAAAACGCATGGGAGAAGAAATTTAAACCACAAGTTTCCTCCAAAGTTATTTATTACAAGAATAATGAATATTCCGTTGGATGGATTACAATAATCAATGGTTATGAAAGTTTGATCAAATTTGGCCAATTGTTATTTGTTTTTGTATAGTAATGTCGTCAAAACATATCTCAGAGTCGTAACCACAATTCGTTTGAAATTCCAAGTAAATAGTTTCGAAGTTGCTGAGTGATACGAAAAAGTTTTATTGATATGATATGACGTTAATATTTAACATGAATTAATTTAATTCGATAATGTCCAAATAAATTAACCTACGTTTCAGATGATATTGCTCGAACTCATAGGATCCAGGCAATTGACAACGCGTTTCTAAATTACTTGTACCAAAGGCGGATTATAACATGCTCGCGGAATCTTTGATACGTGCATCGCATTGAATTTTGCGCCCTAGTGCCGAAATTCCGTCTCCGGTAAAAGTCAGGTGATCAACACCTAGAATGAATTACGAATAAAACCCGGACATACAAGCTTTTACAAATCAATCTGAATAAATGTAGAAGTAATTTCTCTCTAAAGTTTTCCGTCCACGAGCTTTGACAAAGACTTGTGCAGAACTTTGCCATGTCGCGATATCAGTTTATTACAGATAATCACGGATGATTATGTCTGCTCGATCGTCCGTAGTAGCCTGCAAGTACGTGGAAGTACTTGCCGTTGGGACGGGAATTACAACGTCCATTCTAAGTACAACGGGCGGAAACTACGACCTGCCACCGCGTCTTAGACCTTGTTAAAGTTGGGGAAGAGCGTCCCCGGGGACTACGACTCTTCCCATGAAGATGGCCAACTCACGAGCCTGTAATTTCTGATCTGGACGCAAAAGAGAAACACTCTTTTGCTTGATCGCCTAACGCGTTGCGGAAGAGAAATCGTTCTACTCTAAACCTATCCTTAACTAGCAACAAATCCTTCTATTTCGTAATATTTTGGTGTATGCAACCTTAAATTATCTGTGTACAACAGTTTGAATAGCACCGTGGGTTTTGGATTTAGACTTTTGTTGTAGTTGAATATTTGTTTGATGCCGTTTCACTCAAATTTGTCGTAACAGATTTAGAAGTTAGAAGCAAAGAATATAAAGAACTTTTAATATTGTAATTTAAAGGTGGGATGGTTGAATTGAAAAATATGAAATTGTTTGTTGCGAGTTATTTTAAGTTGAAAATGATTTATTTAAAATTTATATAGCTGACGTAGTACGAAGCACAAGAATTTAAATAATTACTGGTCTTTTCGGCATTTCCGATGCTTAATAACTTGGTGGTTACGAGAGAATTTATGAAATGAATGATAATGATCACTATTTCGAAATGACTTAAATGATTTAATATTATAATATTAAATGAATAAAAAAATTAATTAATCCTTTTGAGGGCCTACCTAGAAATTTTAATCCTCCTAACGCAGGGGGTTAGCTGCTTCCCAGGTGTTGTAGTTCGCAGCACTACCTAATCGAACGAACACTAAACTTGTCTCGTTTTTAACTTACTCACTAATCACTAACGCTATCACTTAATTCAAGAATTTAAATTAATTTAATTTAAAATTACGCTTAAATGCACTTAGTACAATTTAGACGCACTAAAAGGTAAACGAAGATGTTTTTAAATTTATAAAAATTTAAAGGGCAACACGACAATCGACTACCTCGAAAGACCGTCAAAAATCGAATCCCTCCTAAAGTCAAGGGCTCATCTTGCGTAAGCTACACTAACTCGCTTACCCCACTACCCTTGTGAAGTAGTTTCCACATATGCGAAATTTTGCAAATTTGACTCTTATGATGTCTTGGCATTTGATCAAACCTTGTTTAACTTTCTAAATATTATTATTAATTAACAGCTGGGGTGTTTTCCGATTAACAATTTCATTATAATTAAACATTAAATTTGGTAATCGTCGATCTGAACTGAATACAATACAAGAACGCTATGGAATTTCCCCAAATATCCTGAAAGAGAAATTAAACTCCAAAATTGGTTGTTGTCAGGTCTGAAGTTGTTTTTGGGAACACAATGAAATGAATTTTGTGTAACAACAAATTTTGTTTGTTTAAATAACACAGAAAATATAAGGAAGAACCCCGTGAGGAAACTGTAATTTTGGTCGTACTACCCGTTGTTAGATGTCGCCCCCAGTACTACACCGGTACTATTTTTACATTTCCGCGTTTTTCTCCAATTTCCTTAGGGATTTTCCTGTCTACTTTCCTCTTAGGATTATGTTAGTAACGGGCAGCAATCGTGTCATGCAATTTTTTTGCTTACAATAATTTAATTAAATAGAATGATTTATACATCCGAATTTCGACGGCTGCGCCTTAAATATTAGGGTTAAATTTTACATCAAAATGTTCAGAAAAATTTCGCGTGTTTTTCTAAACTACTGGTTTCGTGATCTGATGTTGATTTAACAAAGAAAACGTTAATTTCGCTGCAATTTCTTATAAGGAATGCACATGTGTGCTTGTAATTTGATATTCTTTTAAAAAGCTCTGTTCTGTAACGAATTTGTCAACACCCCCTATTCAAGCGGCACTTGACCAACGTCGTTTTGGCTATACTAATCTAGTTAACAGACATGAATTTCAATCGACCAATTCGTTCTTGAAGTTTTGCAACAATTTGTTAACAATTACGCCGAATAAAATAAATTATTCAATTTTATTTGATGACTGGAGTACACTGCATAAAGACTCAACTTTTTGGTACGAAACGTTACGGGAATTTTTGAATAAGATGAAATTTTGATTCTTTCTCGAGTTGTTTACTGATCATCAACGTGCCTTAAATTGGCTCATAAATTCCTTTCTTTTTGAAACGTGACTAGTTAATTTCTAAACAAAATTTTGGATTTAATTTTAGGTTTATCAATAAATTTTGGCTATTTTAAACGAAAGTAAATTAATTATGCTTTTGTGAGAAAATCATTGGATTAGCTGGGCGACTGTGGTGCAGAGCCAGGCCGTCGCCAACCCCCATATCTTTGCATATCCACTTGTTAAAACACATGGCCTTTCGACCACCCAATTTGGCGATTTATAACGTTTTTAACCGTTCTTGGAAAGTTTCGTGGGAACGATAATTTTCTAAACATTTTAATGCTAACAAAGGAATAAATAAGTTAAATTAAAATTTGTTGCAACTTTTGAATTGAAGTTGAATTAATATTGTCAAAGAACTAAACGTTTAAACTGACTCCGAATATTTTGCGCTGGTTAATAAAATAAAATTTTAAATACCGCGATCATCACATTCGCCCCCTGTCTTGCGTTGCTTCGTAGATGCAGCGTAAGACACCGCGTGTAGGTTTGCTGTCCTCTGGTTGGTGGTCGGAATGGTGGAATCACCAGATGGTGGATGCGCCCATAATGTCAGAAACGCTCGAATTGGTAGATACGCCTCGAGATTGGCCCTCATGAACTTCTTGCGGTTTTATTTTAGTCGTCTCGTCGGTGGTAGAATTTCAAATTTGTCATGTTGTATACACCTTTAATTTCGTTCGTCACTGGGTCGGCGATTTGGTATGTGTTTGGATGAGGCTTGGCGATTATTTTGTACGGACCACTGTACAAAGGCATGAACTTGGCGAATTGGTGGGTTCTGGTATCGGAAGTCACTTTGTTCTTCAGTAGGACCCAATCTTCAATTTCCAGTACGGTAACTTCACCCTTTTGGTTTTTCTGCCGTAAGTTCGCATGATGTCTCAAGTATTCGCGAGCCTTTTCATGAATTTCTTCTCTCGTGAGTGGCGGACGTACAGGCAGTAAACCCGATGTGACTGCATCTAGTGGGTTTGGTGGTGTTCTGCCGTACAGGATTTCATATGGAGAAAATCCGGTACTGATGTGTGGCACGTAGTTCAAACAATCTTCGATGTTGCTCAAATGGTTGACCCAACTGGTGTGGTTTTCTTTACAATACGCTCGGAAAATTCTCCCCAGCTCCCGCATTACGCGCTCGCTAGGGTTCGATTCTGGGTGACGAATCGACGAGAGCGTTGGTTGAATGTCGGCAGCTCTCAAACTATTCTGCCAAGTGTTCGAAATAAATTGTGTCCCGTGGTCGCTTAACACACATTTGGGTTTGATGTACCCAGAGAAATCCTCTATGAGACGTTTGGCAGCGATTTTGGCGGTGGCTTTTCTCAGTGGGTAAAGTTTGAGAAACTTGCTGAAGACGTCAATGACCACAAATACATAGGACGCCCCCAATCGTCCTGTTGGTAAAGGCCCATAGAAATCGACGCAAACTAGGTCTCCAATGTGGTCGTAAAGGATTGGCGTTAATGGACCCTGATGTGGACGGTTGGAACTTTTTGTCTTCTGACAAAGGTCACAACTTCGTAGACGTTTCTTAATTGTACGATACATGTTCGGCCAGTAGTACTCGCGCTTCATGGAATTGTACACTTTGGTTGCCCCGAAATGGCCCAGGAGTTGGTGATGGTAATCCACGAGCTTAATTACCAAACTCTCAGGTATGGCCAGGCAAACGTCGTTTGAATTTTGAGATCTGTGAACTAACACATTATTTGTGAAATTATATTGGGACCAAACCCGTTGAGTTCTCGCATCTGGAGCAGCTGCACCGGATTGTTTGTTGGCAATTATTTGACTCAAAACAGGATCATCTGATTGGTGTTGTTTGAGATCGGACATCAGTTGGAGAATTTCAGGTGTGTTGTTGACTTCAAACATTGCAACTATTGGTTGTTCACGTGGATATTCATAACTGGCTTCACCGTCGGACGGGTATCGTGACAGGATGTCGGCAATTACATTATCCTTTCCTTTTACCAACTCGATTTCGTAGTCGTACTGTCCTAGTATCAAAGTCCATCGAGTTAGGCGTTCACTGAGCAAACGACAACGGCTCAGAAATTTCAAAGCTTGGTGGTCGGTTCGGATGATGATTTTTGTGACTTGGATGTAGATTCGAAATTTGTGTAAGGCAAAAATGACGCCGAGTAATTCCTTTTCTGTAGTCGTGTAGTTGAGTTCGGGTCCTTTCAAAGAGCGACTTGCAAAAGCGATCACACCTCGCGAACCGTCTTCCTGAATTTGATACAATTCCGCCCCCAATCCGTAACCAGAACTGTCAGTTTGGACGTAGAATATTTTATTCAGGTCGGGGTAACGTAACAACACAGCTTCGAGGAACAGATCTTTCACACGATCGAAAGCTTCTTGTTCATTTCGTCCCCATCTCCATTTTTCACCCTTTCGAAGTAGTTTGTTTAAGTCTTGTGTGGCTGCACTGTATCGAGCACAAAATTTTCGATAAAAATTACAAAGTCCCAGGAAGGCTCGAACGTGTTTAGTTTTCTGGGGAACCGGAAAATTTCGGATGGCGCTGATTTTTTCCGGGTCGGCTTTGATACCGTTGATTGTGAGAATGTGCCCCAGAAATTTCACTTCCTTTTGTATGAAATTGGATTTTTCGAGATTTATCGTCATTCTAGCTTGCTTCAATTTTTCGAAAACTTGTCGGAGATGTTCTAAATGTTCGTTTAGCGTTTCGGAAGCCACTAACAAATCGTCGATATAATTCACGACGAATTCGCGAACTTCTGTTCCTAACACTACGTCCATTGCACGACTGAATGAACCCACAGCAGTTTTTAACCCGAAAGGTAGGACTTGGTATGTGTAACTGCGACCGTTGTACAGAAAGGCGGTGTACTGTCTGCTTTCTGGCGAAAGTGGGATTTGCCAGTACGACGATCTCAAATCAATGGTGGACATGTAGCGAATTCCGTGAAATCGACGTAATAATTCGTCAGCAGCGGGTGGTGACTCACAATCGGCGATCATTTTGGAATTGATCATTCGGGCGTCGAGGCAAATTCTCACCGTTCCATCTTTCTTTTTCACTACCGTCATGGGACTTGCGTAAGGTGACGCCTCACGTTTTATTACCCCCAAGTCTAACATTTCCTGAATTGTGGCGTCGACGGCAGGACGTAGAGCAAAAGGTACTGGGTACGGTCGTTTCAAGAAGGGAGTCTTGTCGTGTAGTTTTATTTCGTGAGTGTATTTGTGTGTTAGCCCTGGACGCGAACTAAAGATACATCTGTACTCTTGCAGCAGGTGTATTAATTTCCGTTTCTCGGCCTCAGGAATTTTTAATGGGTCCACCTTGGCTTGTAGGGCACTGGGTGACTCTAAGTGTTGCTTTTTGTTACAAGTCGTGATCGGCGCCGAATGATTGACTTCGATGTGACCAACAAGATCTTCCACATAATCCTCCGGTTCCGGTGGTATCTCCGTGGTTTTTCTAAACGGAAAACTGTGGTGCTTCTCCCCGTTTCTCAAAAGGATTTCGTTGTTATCGAAATCGATGACCGCGCGTTGTTCATTTAGCCAGTCTGCTCCCAAAATGGTTGGCTTGATTAAATTTTTAACGACAAGCGCCACGACGGGGTAGAGATGTTCGTCGATTTTGATTTCCAGGTAACACTGAATAACAACCTGGCAACTTCGCTGGCCGATGGCTCCACGAAGATGGATTGAGGTAACCGGTAATGTGGGCGGTTTGTTTCCGGTCTCGATCAACTTGGACCAAACTTCTTCGGAAATACAGCTGACTTCACTTCCGGTGTCCAAAAGCGCGGTGACTGATTGTTGTTGAGAGATTTGGATCTTAATCTCCGGCACGACCCTTTGTATGTTGTTGTTACCTGCGGCAGCGGATTTAATTATAGAAAAAACATTTAACTTAACCTGGGATGCTCGCGGTCGAGCATCGTTTTCCACTTCTGTTGACTGTGACGAAGTTGAACGTTTACGTTTCTCTCCCGTCCTCAATTGTTGGTTCCTGCTGTCGCTTTGTGGGCCGTGCTGCTGGCCGGAGTACTTTAGGCCCCGTCCTGTACTCCGCCCCCGTTTCCCGAATTCTTGGAGTTTCGTGATGTTTCACCCTGCGCTCTCGAACTTGTGTTGTTGCGGTTGTCGTTGGGGTTGTTTTTGCGCCAGTGATTGTTGCTGTTGTTTCCGTTGTTATTGTGCCAACGGTTGTTGTTGGTGCTGGGTTGGTTGTTGCGCCATTGTTGTTCGTCACTTGAGCGTTTTGGGAAACCATTTCCACGATTTGCAGGAGCCGCAGGACGAGTTACTTCGTGGCGGTCAATGTTTGGCCCCGGGCGCTTTGGCTCGTTACGCCGCTGGTGGTCTGTTGCGCGGGGTCGTTCCCTGGGAGCGATGTTGGTTTTCTCTCCCGGATTTTGTCCCGGAATTTCTTGAGCTGCCAGGAATTCGGCGGCATCCGTGGTGGTACAGATTTTCTCTAATACCCACAACGACTGTATTCTTTCGGGGAAGTGACGCAGTAATTCATCCAGCAACACTTCCTCCGATAAAGGTGTTGTTAACATGTTCGCCATGTCGACGTAATAAGCAAAATGCGACAGCATCGTGCCCCTGGTTTCGTCATAGCGGCCTGTAGCGATTTGAAATCTGATGTCCCGTTGACGCTTGGCCGACCAGTAGGTCCGGAGAAAGTCCCGTCGAAAGTCCTCGTAACCACGCCACTTCTTCTGGAATATTCCCGTCCAATGTTTGGCATTGCCTTTCAAGCAATCCATGGCGACTCCCAAAAGACGCTGCGAGTCGAGCCCGAAAAAACGTCCATATTCTTCAATGGCTCGTAAGAATTTCACCGGATTTTGCCTTTTCAGGCCTTCGAAAGATGGTCGTTCAGGAGCTGGAAGTGGGCGATCCAGCAAGCTCCGGAGTACTCCGGAAATTGCGGCCACATTGTCTGTTGTGATTGGCATAGGTGGTGAGGCCATCACTGCTCCCGAAGTCGCTGATGTGGTCGAACTTCCCGGCTCTTGCACAAGAGGGCTCGCAAGAGGGGCTGGTTCCGGAGCTACCGGAATTTCCGGGTCGGGTTCTGGCGAAGTCGTCCCGTCGCTAGGTAGTGGAGTGACTTGCCAACCATCGACATCAGCGGCGGCGCTGGTACTTGGACGTACCTGAAGGATGGCTTGCGGTCTTTGAACCGCTGTCGACGTCGATGGCGCCGCGAAGTTTGGCACATTCCTTGGTTGTTGGGAGTTTAACCAACGAACGAACCACGTCGGCATTTCTTGCGGTGGGGCTCCGGCGTTTCCGGTGTTCCTGTTGTTTTCCATGTCGACAACCTTCAATCTCGGGTATCGAACGATCAAATAAATTGGAGTCCTAGAAATTTTAATAACACAGCAGTATCTTATTTACGGCAATTTTCCCCTCGGAAATGACACTTTATGACTTTGAATCCTGGTCACGGCACCAAAAAAATGTAGTGAGACTGTGATTGATGATGGTTGATCGATGTTTAAATGATTTACAACTTATTTTAATTGATTTATTTAATTAATCTTGAATTTTACTTTTGTTTTCTTTTTTTGAAATGGTTTGGCTCGTCTAGTTAATTGATACGCTACATGATCATTTCACTTACCTACGTTGTGTTGTTTTGATGTACGAAGTCACTCTTATAATGATATCGTAATTTGATCTTAATTCTTATCAGAAAGGGTTCCGGATTTATCCGTAACGCAAGTCCGGATTCAAAGTAGTGTCAAAACGCATGGGAGAAGAAATTTAAACCACAAGTTTCCTCCAAAGTTATTTATTACAAGAATAATGAATATTCCGTTGGATGGATTACAATAATCAATGGTTATGAAAGTTTGATCAAATTTGGCCAATTGTTATTTGTTTTTGTATAGTAATGTCGTCAAAACATATCTCAGAGTCGTAACCACAATTCGTTTGAAATTCCAAGTAAATAGTTTCGAAGTTGCTGAGTGATACGAAAAAGTTTTATTGATATGATATGACGTTAATATTTAACATGAATTAATTTAATTCGATAATGTCCAAATAAATTAACCTACGTTTCAGATGATATTGCTCGAACTCATAGGATCCAGGCAATTGACAACGCGTTTCTAAATTACTTGTACCAAAGGCGGATTATAACATGCTCGCGGAATCTTTGATACGTGCATCGCATTGAATTTTGCGCCCTAGTGCCGAAATTCCGTCTCCGGTAAAAGTCAGGTGATCAACACCTAGAATGAATTACGAATAAAACCCGGACATACAAGCTTTTACAAATCAATCTGAATAAATGTAGAAGTAATTTCTCTCTAAAGTTTTCCGTCCACGAGCTTTGACAAAGACTTGTGCAGAACTTTGCCATGTCGCGATATCAGTTTATTACAGATAATCACGGATGATTATGTCTGCTCGATCGTCCGTAGTAGCCTGCAAGTACGTGGAAGTACTTGCCGTTGGGACGGGAATTACAACGTCCATTCTAAGTACAACGGGCGGAAACTACGACCTGCCACCGCGTCTTAGACCTTGTTAAAGTTGGGGAAGAGCGTCCCCGGGGACTACGACTCTTCCCATGAAGATGGCCAACTCACGAGCCTGTAATTTCTGATCTGGACGCAAAAGAGAAACACTCTTTTGCTTGATCGCCTAACGCGTTGCGGAAGAGAAATCGTTCTACTCTAAACCTATCCTTAACTAGCAACAAATCCTTCTATTTCGTAATATTTTGGTGTATGCAACCTTAAATTATCTGTGTACAACAGTTTGAATAGCACCGTGGGTTTTGGATTTAGACTTTTGTTGTAGTTGAATATTTGTTTGATGCCGTTTCACTCAAATTTGTCGTAACAGATTTAGAAGTTAGAAGCAAAGAATATAAAGAACTTTTAATATTGTAATTTAAAGGTGGGATGGTTGAATTGAAAAATATGAAATTGTTTGTTGCGAGTTATTTTAAGTTGAAAATGATTTATTTAAAATTTATATAGCTGACGTAGTACGAAGCACAAGAATTTAAATAATTACTGGTCTTTTCGGCATTTCCGATGCTTAATAACTTGGTGGTTACGAGAGAATTTATGAAATGAATGATAATGATCACTATTTCGAAATGACTTAAATGATTTAATATTATAATATTAAATGAATAAAAAAATTAATTAATCCTTTTGAGGGCCTACCTAGAAATTTTAATCCTCCTAACGCAGGGGGTTAGCTGCTTCCCAGGTGTTGTAGTTCGCAGCACTACCTAATCGAACGAACACTAAACTTGTCTCGTTTTTAACTTACTCACTAATCACTAACGCTATCACTTAATTCAAGAATTTAAATTAATTTAATTTAAAATTACGCTTAAATGCACTTAGTACAATTTAGACGCACTAAAAGGTAAACGAAGATGTTTTTAAATTTATAAAAATTTAAAGGGCAACACGACAATCGACTACCTCGAAAGACCGTCAAAAATCGAATCCCTCCTAAAGTCAAGGGCTCATCTTGCGTAAGCTACACTAACTCGCTTACCCCACTACCCTTGTGAAGTAGTTTCCACATATGCGAAATTTTGCAAATTTGACTCTTATGATGTCTTGGCATTTGATCAAACCTTGTTTAACTTTCTAAATATTATTATTAATTAACAGCTGGGGTGTTTTCCGATTAACAATTTCATTATAATTAAACATTAAATTTGGTAATCGTCGATCTGAACTGAATACAATACAAGAACGCTATGGAATTTCCCCAAATATCCTGAAAGAGAAATTAAACTCCAAAATTGGTTGTTGTCAGGTCTGAAGTTGTTTTTGGGAACACAATGAAATGAATTTTGTGTAACAACAAATTTTGTTTGTTTAAATAACACAGAAAATATAAGGAAGAACCCCGTGAGGAAACTGTAATTTTGGTCGTACTACCCGTTGTTAGATGTCGCCCCCAGTACTACACCGGTACTATTTTTACATTTCCGCGTTTTTCTCCAATTTCCTTAGGGATTTTCCTGTCTACTTTCCTCTTAGGATTATGTTAGTAACGGGCAGCAATCGTGTCATGCAATTTTTTTGCTTACAATAATTTAATTAAATAGAATGATTTATACATCCGAATTTCGACGGCTGCGCCTTAAATATTAGGGTTAAATTTTACATCAAAATGTTCAGAAAAATTTCGCGTGTTTTTCTAAACTACTGGTTTCGTGATCTGATGTTGATTTAACAAAGAAAACGTTAATTTCGCTGCAATTTCTTATAAGGAATGCACATGTGTGCTTGTAATTTGATATTCTTTTAAAAAGCTCTGTTCTGTAACGAATTTGTCAACACCCCCTATTCAAGCGGCACTTGACCAACGTCGTTTTGGCTATACTAATCTAGTTAACAGACATGAATTTCAATCGACCAATTCGTTCTTGAAGTTTTGCAACAATTTGTTAACAATTACGCCGAATAAAATAAATTATTCAATTTTATTTGATGACTGGAGTACACTGCATAAAGACTCAACTTTTTGGTACGAAACGTTACGGGAATTTTTGAATAAGATGAAATTTTGATTCTTTCTCGAGTTGTTTACTGATCATCAACGTGCCTTAAATTGGCTCATAAATTCCTTTCTTTTTGAAACGTGACTAGTTAATTTCTAAACAAAATTTTGGATTTAATTTTAGGTTTATCAATAAATTTTGGCTATTTTAAACGAAAGTAAATTAATTATGCTTTTGTGAGAAAATCATTGGATTAGCTGGGCGACTGTGGTGCAGAGCCAGGCCGTCGCCAACCCCCATATCTTTGCATATCCACTTGTTAAAACACATGGCCTTTCGACCACCCAATTTGGCGATTTATAACGTTTTTAACCGTTCTTGGAAAGTTTCGTGGGAACGATAATTTTCTAAACATTTTAATGCTAACAAAGGAATAAATAAGTTAAATTAAAATTTGTTGCAACTTTTGAATTGAAGTTGAATTAATATTGTCAAAGAACTAAACGTTTAAACTGACTCCGAATATTTTGCGCTGGTTAATAAAATAAAATTTTAAATACCGCGATCATCACAGTACGAATTATATTTTCCCATTAAAAGAAGCAACGATTACGTCTGTAAATGGTAGTCCATCGAGCGGGTGGATTGCATTAATTAATTCGAAACAAACTACGAATTTAATTGGTCAAATTTTACGTGAAGGTGACAAACTATCATTTAAATATGGACCCAAAACATCAGAAGCTAAACCTCTATATATAGAAATAGTTTTAAAAGTACCAATCCACCATGAAGCGTAGTGATTTAAATATTAAGCGTCAAGTTGTTAATGAACTACATGCACCGGCGAGAGTGAACTTTAAAAGACGACGTGTGATAGTGAAAGGTTTAAATGATTTATTGCAACTCGATCTAGTTGAAATGGTACCATATTCACGCGTCAATAAAGGCTTTAAGTATATCTTAATGGTTATCAATGTTTTTTCTAAATTTGTATGGGCTGTTCCATTGAAGAATAAGTCGGCTGTAAGTGTTGTAAATGCAATGAGTGAAATTTTAAAAACTCGACGTAACGTTCCTAAAAACATTCAAACAGATCTGGGAAAGGAGTTTTACAATAAACATTTTCAACAATTAATGAATAAATACAAAATTAATCACTACAGTTCTTATTCGAATTTAAAAAGTAGTGTCGTCGAGCGCGTAAATCGAACAATCAAGGGAATGATGTATAAAGAATTTTCGGTGCAAGGTTACTACAACTGGATAAGCATTTTACCTGACATAATTAAAAAATACAATAATACCAGACATAGAACTACTGGTTTAAAACCGATTTCAATAAATAAGAAAAACGAACGAAAAGTTTTGGATCAAGTTTATAGTCATCTTAAAACAATGGACATTTATAAACCCAAATTTAAAGTTGGTGATTTTGTTCGAATTAGTGAACATCGACATCTTTTTAAGAAAGGGTACACCCCAAATTGGAGTAATGAAGTATTTACAGTTTTGAAGATTCAAAATACTAATCCTAGAACTTATTTGCTACAAGATGTTTCTGGAGAAACAATACGAGGAGGTTTCTACACTGAAGAATTACAAAAAGTTAAATATCCGAATGTATATCTCGTTGAGAAAGTTTTACGAAGGAAAGGTAACCGTTTATTCGTCAAGTGGAGTGGAATGGATAAAACTCATAACTCTTGGATTAATTCATCGGATATTACATAGATAATTATTATTATTATTATTATTATTATAAATTGTTTTTTTAATAAAATAAACTAAAAGGAATCAATTAAAACACTTTATTTCATCAATATTATAGGTAGTACATTAAATATCCTTAAATCTATTATAAATCCTCCATATTATTCTACCACTTATTTAATTATAAACTAATTAAATCAAGACGCCTCTTGAAACCTTTAGTTTACCTCGCCTTTGGCGCGCGCCCGACACTGATCAAGGTTAACAAGTCTGCATCACATTACCTATGCATAAGAAGACGCACATAAATAATACATGAATACAATTACTATAAAAAATAAAACTACAACAATGCTATTTTTAGTAACTAATTTGAATTTTTGAATTGTAGTTTTGTCTGTGGAAAGCAATTTCACATATCCACATTTTGGAGAATGTTTTTTATGCTCCATAAACGCATCATCACTTTTTTCCCATCGTGAAATTATTACTCCACAAACAAAACACTGGGTACAATCAGATATTTGAATATAAAACAATCCCGCTTTTGCTAAACTCCATGGAGATGGGTATGAATGTACCCAGTTCTTATATGATAACAGTCTTTTATCAAAACACTCGTATAAACTTTTTTCATATTGTCCATCGTCTAGACACATGATTTTTATTCATTTATTTTAAGAAACTATCACTAGCACAAAACGCACACTACTTCACACACATAAGTCTTTTTTCGATAATTTCATCCTACTCTTCGGCACCCTCGTTAACTGTAAATGAAATATACATTTCTTTTCATCCTCCATTTTACATTATGTTCACTCACCTAATATTTCATCATCAACACGTTGAAACTCAAAACAATGTGCAGATGTCGGGTTTCTAGCATCTTCTTTTTCCAAATATATTAAATATAGTGGACGTGGATCTCGTAATAACTCATCAATTTTCTCCTCAGTCAAATAATCACTTATTCTTCTCGGCAGAAACACTGCATAATTGTCCAACTCAACAAGCACTGAATTTCCGAACAGAGACTTTGTGCGTCTAATATTATGTATGCGGAATCTTGTGTTCAACTCTAGCTCACCAGCTTTTAAAATGGGCTTCTGTCCGCATCGAGCGATTCGATTCAATACATCCATGACCCAGCAGCGAATACTCTTAGAAATAAACACAGATATATGCACTTTTTTTATATTCTTATTTCTCGGAGGATTAAATCAGTACTGACTGCTATCAAAATTGTACTAAAGTCTATATATTAACTATACCCCCACTTTTTTAACCTTGAATGAAAATGTGGCCTTGAAAAAGTGAGATAATAAGAAAAAGTGAGATGAAAACATCAAAGATAAAGAGGGAATGAGTGGTCTTGAAACAGTGAAGGACTCTCTGCTTGCAGGTCACACTTACTTGTATCAGTAGGTTGAAATAGGTGTACATAAAAACATGTAGCTTTTTTTTACAACTTTTATTTTTTTTATACAATAATATAATATTTACATTTTACTACAACTACTACTACTTAGCTAAACTTATTCTACACTATTTTTACGAAAGAACCCCGGCCCTAAAAAAATTCACAATAAATTACTGTTAAAAAAGATTCAATAAAACTTACTTCTTTAATTTAAGGCATTATGATTCTTTTTAGTTTTTAAGAAGTCGAGGTAGCTGGGCTCATTGAAATGATCCCAGTTCTCCTCTTCTTCTTTCAACATCACTTCACATAAGGCCCTTTCTTTTTCTTTATCGGCCCGATGGCACTTCCAAATGTGCCTTTCAAGCCGAAACCAAAGAAGAACGTGGTTTTTGTCGTACGGACATGTAATCACATCTTCTGAAAAAAAAATTATTTCCAACTAAACTACTAAAAAAATATTAAACTTACCAGGAGTATTAAAAATCGAACACTTCCTTGTAACTTCCATTTTTCGAACAATTTCTTGTTATTGCAGATATACACAAGAACTGTGTTACACAACACAACACATTAACTTTTATACAGTTTGGGGTGGAAAATGAGTAAAGACAATTGCGCGATTCATCTTGAATGAGTGAGGAGTTGTTGGCCTTGCAAAAGTGGGGAGTAGCATGAATGACCTTGACCTTGAAAACATCAAGGTCCAATAATGCCTTGGCCTTGAAGTGGTGGGGGAAGTGGGAGGGGTGGGCCTTGAAAAGTAAGAGAGAGAACGAGTGACCTTGAAAGAAAGAGAAGGAAGATGGGCGGGGTCAAACTCAAAGTCAAGGTTGTGTTGTGTTGTCCCCCCATTCGTTATCTACTAATATAGAGTTTTCATTACGTTTTATAGTAGTTTACTCTACTTTAAGCATAGAATCAAACAGAGTAATCCGCTTTTGTTAAAACTGATACATAATTTGCTCTTATTTTCGAGAATAAGACATTTTCAATATGATTGATAAAATTTTTCTTGTTTATAGCAAGGAATCGTTTAAAATAAGCTGTATTTGCCTAAACTGATACGTAATTCGATATTTGTGCATGGATACGATGTTTTCAGTTTCTTTGACGTGAAATTTCTTGATGCAAAAGGTAATAATTTGCTTTAAAACAACGCTTTATATGGTAATATGTGGTTTTGCATCTGCCCCATAAAAGTTCATTAGTTTCGAATCATAAAATCGTTTGAAATAAACAGTGCTGGACAAAACTATAACGTAAATTATTTCTTTGAGAGGAAATTTAAAGTTTTCATTAAGTTTTATACAAGTTTACTCTATTCTAAGTAAAGGAGTAATCAGGATAAATTGCTTTTATCTAGAGTAATATATAATTTGCAGTTTTCAGCCAGAATAAGACGTTTTTAATCTTTTTAATGTAAGTTTTTGTATTCAAAACAAAGGATCGTCTAAAGTAAGCAGTTTTTGTCCAGACTGAAACGTAATTCGGATTTCTGTGCCTGAATAAGAGGTTTTCAGTTACTTTGATGTAAGGTTTCATGTTTGTAACAATGAATTAACGAAAATAATTGGTTTTTATCCAAACTGTGGCATGAATCGTTTTTAAAAGGCGAAATAAGATGTTTTTCCTCTGTACAGTGAAAGTTTACTCGTTTCAAAGCAAAGAACCGTTTGAAATTAACAGCTCTCGTTAAGACTATAACGCAAATCTTTTGTTTTGTGCTAAAATAAGACGTTTTTAGTCAGTTTGATATAAGTTTTCTTGTTTAAAGCAAAATATTGTCGAAAATCAACCGTTTTTGTCTAAACTGATACAAAATTCGGTGGTTTGTGTCCGAATACAAAGTTTTCAGATTCTTTAATGTTAGGTTTGCTGCTTCTAACAAAGAATCAACGAAAATATTTTGTTTTAATACAAACTGCAATATAAAATGTCTTTATAGGACAGAACATGATGTTTGGCATCAGTTTAATAAAAATTTACTCGTTTGGAAGCATAGAATCATTCCAAATAAGCTATTCTCGTCGAAACCATAATGTAATTTGTATTTTGTGCTAGAATACAGCGTTTTTGTTAGAATTATTAACAATTTTGTCTATTTTAAGCAATAAAACGAATAGGATTAGCTGCTTTTATCCAAAGTGATACATAAATTGCTCTTTTATGCCAGATTAATACGTTTTTAGTCTGTTCGATGAAAGTTTTCTTGTTCAAAGCAAAAGATCGTCTAAAATAAGCCGTTTTTGTTTGAACTGATGAACAATTCAGACTAAGAGTCAACAAAAATAATTTGTTTTAATCCAGACTGATACTTTTTGACCCTATAAGAGTCCTATAAGAGTGCGAGATACGCCGTTCTGGTCAAGTCTATAAAGTAATTCGTTTTTTTGTGTCAGAATACGACGTTTTCTGTCTGTTTAATATAAGTTTTTAATAATAATAATAATAATAATAATAATAACAATAATAATAATAATAATAATAATAATAATAATAATAATAATAATAGTAATAATAATAATAATAATAATAATAATAATAAAAATAATAATAGTAGTAATAAAAGTAAGCTTAGTTTTCTAAGCAAAAATGAAGCTTATTTTGTGTGTTATATGAGCGTTTTCTCATTTCCATGCAAGAGATCAACTGTGATCTGTGTTTTTAGGCAAGAAATTGAATAAAATTAATAACTCAAACTGGTATAAAAACATTTACTATACAAAAGTTAATAATAATAATAATAATAGTAAAAAAAAATAATAATAATAATAATAATAATGATAATAATACTTATAATAATGAATTTTTTTCTAAATTAAAGCTTAGTTTTTCTAAGCAAAAATGAAGCTTATTTTGTGTTATCTGAGCGTTTTCTCATTTCTATGCAAGAGATCATCTGTGATCTGTGTTTTTAGACAAGAAATTGTCTAAAATTAATAACTCATTTTAAAACTGGTATAAAAACATTTACAATACAAAAGTTATAAAGGGTTTTTAATAATATTAATATTAATAATAATAGTAATAATAGTAATAATAATACTAAAAATAATAGTAATAATAATAATAATAATAATAAAAATAATAATAATAGTAGTAATAATAGTAATCTTAGTTTTCTAAGCAAAAATGAAGCTTATTTTGTGTTATATGAGCGTTTTCTCATTTCTATGCAAAAGATGTGTGATCTGTGTTTTTAGGCAATCTAAGCCATTTTATAGTTTTTAGGCAAGAAATTGGCTAAAATTAATCACTCATTTTAATACTGGTTTAAAAAACAATACTATACAAAAGTTATAATCGGTTTTTAATAATAATAATAAAAATAATAATAATAATAATAATAAAAATAATAATAATAATAATAATAAAAATAATAATAATAATAACAATAATAATAATAATAATATTAACAATAATAATAATAATAATAATAATAATAATAGTAATAAAAGTAAGCTTAGTTTTCTAAGCAAAAATGAAGCTTATTTTGTGTGTTATATGAGTGTTTTCTCATTTCTATGCAAGAAATCATCTGTGATCTGTGTTTTTAGGCAAGAAATTGTCTAAAATTAATAACTCATTTTAAAACTGGTATAAAAACATTTACTATACAAATAATAATAATAATAATAATAATAATAATAATAATAATAATAACAATAATAATAATAATAATAATAATAACAATAATAATAATAATAACAATAATAATAATAATAATAATAATAATAGTAATAGTAACAAAAGTAATAATAATAATACTTTTAATAAGGAAAAATAGAGTTTATTTTGTGTGTTACATGAACGTTTTCTCATTTCTATGCAAAAGATCATGTGTGATCTGTGTTTTTAAGCAATCTAAGCCATTTTATAGTTTTTAATATTTAACAAAAATTTGCTTTAAAATAAAATGTTTGAAAAATTAAAAGTAAACTAAATTAATTGTGTCTAACACTTTAGTAGAGGAAAATGGAGAAGACATAGAAGACACTGAAGTTTTTAGAGTCGTTTGTAAATGCTGCATTTTCGTCTTCGACGACAGTTACTGAACAAAAATGTAATTAAGTTTTCAATGTTTGAGACGAAGACGAAAATGCAGCATTTACTGTCACCTCCTTTTTCTTCTAATTAAGTATTGGACCCATAAAATTAAGTGTATTTTAAATCACAAAACATTTTCTGTTAAAACACATTTTTTTTTAATTATTAATTATTTTTAAACTTATATCTCGCTTATGGTTAGTTCTACATAAAAAATGCAAATAACTATTTTGTAGGAAATTTTATCACCTTTAATTTTGGTGAAAAGGTAAAAATTGATAGGAGTAACTGTTTTCGAGATATAAGCAAAAAACAAAAAAACTCTTACCTTAATTAAGCGCTTGCATATAAGCAAATTTATTACTACTAGTATTGTTATTATAATTGTTATTGTTATTAATATGACGACTAAAGACAACTCTAAGACTTTAGTGACTTTTATGTCATTTATGTGACTTTTATGTCCTTTTTCTTCTACTATAGTGTTAGACACAATTAATTTAGTTTAATTTCAGTTTTTCAAACATTTTATTTTAAAGCAAATTTTTCTTATATATTATTTATATCCAACTCTATAACTCGCTTATGGTTGGTCCTACAAGAAAAATGCAAATAACTATTTTGTAGAAAATTTTATCAGCATTAATTTTGAATAAAAGATAAAAATTGATAGGAGTAACTGTTTTCGAGATGAAAGCAAAAAACCAAAGTGAAAACTGTAACAGTTACTGAACAAAAATGTATGTCAGTTTTCAATGTTTGAGACGAAGACGAAAATGCAGCATTTACTGTCACCTCCTTTTTCTTCTAATTAAGTATTGGACCCAACAAATTAAGTGTATTTTAAATCACAAGACATTTTCTGTTAAAGCACATTTTTTTTAATTATTAATTATTTTCAAACTTATATCTCGCTTATGGTTAGTTCTACATGAAAAATGCAAATACCTATTTTGTAGGAAATTTTATCAGCTTTAATTTTGGTGAAAAGGTAAAAATTTATAGGAGTAACTGTTTTCGAGATATAAGCAAAAAACCAATAAGAAAACTGTGACTGTTATTGAGCAAAAATGTAATTCAGTTTTCAATGTTTGAGACGAAGACGAAAATGCAGCATTTAAAAACAACTTTGAAGACTTCAGTGACTTTTATCTCACCTCCTTTTTTTTCTAGTAAAGTATTGGACCCAATAAATTAAGTGTATTTTAAATCACAAGGCATTTTCTGTTAAAGCACTTTTTTTTTAAATATCAATTATTTTCAAACTTATATCTCGCTTATGGTTAGTCCTACATGAAAAATGAAAATAACTATTTTGTAGGAAATTTTATCAGCTTTAATTTTAGTAAAAAGATAAAAATTGTTAAAAGTAACTGTTCTCGAAATATAATCAAAAAACCAAAGTGAAAACTGTTACAGTTACTGAACACAAATATAATTCAGTTTTCAATGTTTGAGACGAAGACGAAAATGCAGCATTTAAAAACGACTCTGAAGACTTCAGTGATTTTTATGTCACCTCCTTTTTGTTCTAATAAAGTATTAGACCCAATAAATTAAGTGTATTTTAAATCAAAAGACATTTTCTGTTAAAGCACTTTTTTTAAATATTAATTATTTTTAAACTTATATCTCGCTTATGGTTAGTCCTACATGAAATATGCAAATTACTATTTTGTAGGAAATTTTATCAGCTTTAATTTTAGTAAAAAGATAAAAATTGATAGGAGTAACTGTTTTCGAGATATAAGCAAGAAACTAAAACACTGTTACCTTAATTAAGCGTTTGCATATAAGCAAATTTAGAACTATTAGTATTATTATTATTAATGTTATTGTTATTAATATGACGACTAAAGACGACTCTAAAACCTTTAGTGACTTTTATGTTTTTTTCTTTTTTCTCTCCTAAAGTGTTAGACACAATTAAATTAGTTTAATTTCAGTTTTTCAAACATTTTATTTTAAAGCAAATTTTTGTTAAAGATTATTTATATCTAACTCTATAACTCGCTTATGGTTGGTCTTACAAAAGAAATGCAAATAACTATTTTGTAGAAAATTTTATCAGCTTTAATTTTGAAAAAAAGATAAAAATTGATAGGAGTAACAGTTTTCGAGATATAAGCAAAAAACCAATAAGAAAACTGTAACTGTTACTGAACAAAAATGTAATTCAGTTTTCAATGTTTGAGACGAAGACGAAAATGCAGCATTTAAAATCGACTCTGAAGACTTCAGTGACTTTTATGTCACCTCCTTTTTCTTCTAATAAAGTATTGGACCCAATAAATTAAGTGTATTTTAAATCACAAGACATTTTCTGTTAAAGCACTTTTTTTTTAAATATTAATTATTTTCAAACTTATATCTTGCTTATGGTTAGTCCTACATGAAAAATGCAAATTACTATTTTGTAGGAAATTTTATCAGCTTTAATTTTAGTAAAAACATAAAAATTGATAAAAGTAACTGTTTTCGAGATATAAGCAAGAAACCACAAAACTGTTACCTTAAATAAGCGCTTGCATATAAGCAAATTTAGTACTAAAAACAACTCTGAAGACTGGTGACTTTTATGTCTTCTTCTTTTTTCTCTACTAAAGTGTTAGATCCAATTAATTTAGTTTAATATCGGTTTTACAAACATTTTATTTTAAAGCAAATTTTTGTTAAAGATTATTTATATCCAACTCTATAACTCGCTTATGGTTGATCTTACAAAAAAATGCAAATAACTATTTTGTAGGAAATTTTATCAGCTTTAATTTTGGAAAAAAGATAAAAATTGATAGGAGTAACTGTTTTCGAGATATAAGCAAGAAACCAAAAAACTGTTACCTTAATTAAGCGTTTGCATATAAGCAAATTTAAGACTATTAGTATTATTATTATTAATGTTATTGTTAATAATATGACGACTAAAGACGACTCTGAAACATTTAGTGACTTTTATGACTCCTCCTTTTTCCTCTACTAAAGTGTTAGACACAATTAATTTAGTTAAATTCCGGTTTCTCAAGCATTTTATTTTAAAGCAAATTTTGGTTAAATATTATTTATATCCAACTCTATAACTCGTTTATGCTTGGTCCTACAAGAAAAATGTAAATAACTATTTTGTTGGAAATTTTATCAGCTTTAATTTTGGAAAAAAGATTAAATTTGATAGGAGTAACTGTTTTCGAGATATAAGCAAAAAACTAATGAGAAAACTGTAACTGTTACTGAACAAAAATGTAATTCAGTTTTCAATGTTTGAGACGAAGACGAAAATGCAGCATTTAAAAACGACTCTGAAGACTTCAGTGACTTTTATGTCACCTCGTTTTTCTTCTAATAAAGTATAGGACCTGTGATGATCGCGGTATTTAAAATTTTTTTTATTAACCAGCGCAAAATATTCGGAGTCAGTTTAAACGTTTAGTTCTTTGACAATATTAATTCAACTTCAATTCAAAAGTTGCAACAAATTTTAATTTAACTTATTTATTCCTTTGTTAGCATTAAAATGTTTAGAAAATTATCGTTCCCACGAAACTTTCCAAGAACTGTTAAAAACGTTATAAATCGCCAAATTGGGTGGTCGAAAGGCCATGTGTTTTAACAAGTGGATATGCAAAGATATGGGGGTTGGCGACGGCCTGGCTCTGCACCACAGTCGCCCAGCTAATCCAATGATTTTCTCACAAAAGCATAATTAATTTACTTTCGTTTAAAATAGCCAAAATTTATTGATAAACCTAAAATTAAATCCAAAATTTTGTTTAGAAATTAACTAGTCACGTTTCAAAAAGAAAGGAATTTATGAGCCAATTTAAGGCACGTTGATGATCAGTAAACAACTCGAGAAAGAATCAAAATTTCATCTTATTCAAAAATTCCCGTAACGTTTCGTACCAAAAAGTTGAGTCTTTATGCAGTGTACTCCAGTCATCAAATAAAATTGAATAATTTATTTTATTCGGCGTAATTGTTAACAAATTGTTGCAAAACTTCAAGAACGAATTGGTCGATTGAAATTCATGTCTGTTAACTAGATTAGTATAGCCAAAACGACGTTGGTCAAGTGCCGCTTGAATAGGGGGTGTTGACAAATTCGTTACAGAACAGAGCTTTTTAAAAGAATATCAAATTACAAGCACACATGTGCATTCCTTATAAGAAATTGCAGCGAAATTAACGTTTTCTTTGTTAAATCAACATCAGATCACGAAACCAGTAGTTTAGAAAAACACGCGAAATTTTTCTGAACATTTTGATGTAAAATTTAACCCTAATATTTAAGGCGCAGCCGTCGAAATTCGGATGTATAAATCATTCTATTTAATTAAATTATTGTAAGCAAAAAAATTGCATGACACGATTGCTGCCCGTTACTAACATAATCCTAAGAGGAAAGTAGACAGGAAAATCCCTAAGGAAATTGGAGAAAAACGCGGAAATGTTAAAATAGTACCGGTGTAGTACTGGGGGCGACATCTAACAAGGGGTAGTACGACCAAAATTACAGTTTCCTCACGGGGTTCTTCCTTATATTTTCTGTGTTATTTAAACAAACAAAATTTGTTGTTACACAAAATTCATTTCATTGTGTTCCCAAAAACAACTTCAGACCGACAACAACCAATTTTGGAGTTTAATTTCTCTTTCAGGATATTTGGGGAAAATTCCATAGCGTTCTTGTATTGTATTCAGATTCAGTTCAGATCGACGATTACCAAATTTAATGTTTAATTATAATGAAATTGTTAATCGGAAAACACCCCAGCTGTTAATTAATAATAATATTTAGAAAGTTAAACAAGGTTTGATCAAATGCCAAGACATCATAAGAGTCAAATTTGCAAAATTTCGCATATGTGGAAACTACTTAACAAGGGTAGTGGGGTAAGCGAGTTAGTGTAGCTTACGCAAGCTGAGCCTTGACTTTAGGAGGGATTCGATTTTTGACGGTCTTTCGAGGTAGTCGATTGTCGTGTTGCCCTTTAAATTTTTATAAATTTAAAAACATCTTCGTTTACCTTTTAGTGCGTCTAAATTGTACTAAGTGCATTTAAGCGTAATTTTAAATTAAATTAATTTAAATTCTTGAATTAAGTGATAGCGTTAGTGATTAGTGAGTAAGTTAAAAACGAGACAAGTTTAGTGTTCGTTCGATTAGGTAGTGCTGCGAACTACAACACCTGGGAAGCAGCTAACCCCCTGCGTTAGGAGGATTAAAATTTCTAGGTAGGCCCTCAAAAGGATTAATTAATTTTTTATTCATTTAATATTATAATATTAAATCATTTAAGTCATTTCGAAATAGTGATCATTATCATTCATTTCATAAATTCTCTCGTAACCACCAAGTTATTAAGCATCGGAAATGCCGAAAAGACCAGTAATTATTTAAATTCTTGTGCTTCGTACTACGTCAGCTATATAAATTTTAAATAAATCATTTTCAACTTAAAATAACTCGCAACAAACAATTTCATATTTTTCAATTCAACCATCCCACCTTTAAATTACAATATTAAAAGTTCTTTATATTCTTTGCTTCTAACTTCTAAATCTGTTACGACAAATTTGAGTGAAACGGCATCAAACAAATATTCAACTACAACAAAAGTCTAAATCCAAAACCCACGGTGCTATTCAAACTGTTGTACACAGATAATTTAAGGTTGCATACACCAAAATATTACGAAATAGAAGGATTTGTTGCTAGTTAAGGATAGGTTTAGAGTAGAACGATTTCTCTTCCGCAACGCGTTAGGCGATAAAGCAAAAGAGTGTTTCTCTTTTGCGTCCAGATCAGAAATTACAGGCTCGTGAGTTGGCCATCTTCATGGGAAGAGTCGTAGTCCCCGGGGACGCTCTTCCCCAACTTTAACAAGGTCTAAGACGCGGTGGCAGGTCGTAGTTTCCGCCCGTTGTACTTAGAATGGACGTTGTAATTCCCGTCCCAACGGCAAGTACTTCCACGTACTTGCAGGCTACTACGGACGATCGAGCAGACATAATCATCCGTGATTATCTGTAATAAACTGATATCGCGACATGGCAAAGTTCTGCACAAGTCTTTGTCAAAGCTCGTGGACGGAAAACTTTAGAGAGAAATTACTTCTACATTTATTCAGATTGATTTGTAAAAGCTTGTATGTCCGGGTTTTATTCGTAATTCATTCTAGGTGTTGATCACCTGACTTTTACCGGAGACGGAATTTCGGCACTAGGGCGCAAAATTCAATGCGATGCACGTATCAAAGATTCCGCGAGCATGTTATAATCCGCCTTTGGTACAAGTAATTTAGAAACGCGTTGTCAATTGCCTGGATCCTATGAGTTCGAGCAATATCATCTGAAACGTAGGTTAATTTATTTGGACATTATCGAATTAAATTAATTCATGTTAAATATTAACGTCATATCATATCAATAAAACTTTTTCGTATCACTCAGCAACTTCGAAACTATTTACTTGGAATTTCAAACGAATTGTGGTTACGACTCTGAGATATGTTTTGACGACATTACTATACAAAAACAAATAACAATTGGCCAAATTTGATCAAACTTTCATAACCATTGATTATTGTAATCCATCCAACGGAATATTCATTATTCTTGTAATAAATAACTTTGGAGGAAACTTGTGGTTTAAATTTCTTCTCCCATGCGTTTTGACACTACTTTGAATCCGGACTTGCGTTACGGATAAATCCGGAACCCTTTCTGATAAGAATTAAGATCAAATTACGATATCATTATAAGAGTGACTTCGTACATCAAAACAACACAACGTAGGTAAGTGAAATGATCATGTAGCGTATCAATTAACTAGACGAGCCAAACCATTTCAAAAAAAGAAAACAAAAGTAAAATTCAAGATTAATTAAATAAATCAATTAAAATAAGTTGTAAATCATTTAAACATCGATCAACCATCATCAATCACAGTCTCACTACATTATAATATTAAATCATTTAAGTCATTTCGAAATAGTGATCATTATCATTCATTTCATAAATTCTCTCGTAACCACCAAGTTATTAAGCATCGGAAATGCCGAAAAGACCAGTAATTATTTAAATTCTTGTGCTTCGTCTTACGTCAGCTATATAAATTTTAAATAAATCATTTTCAACTTAAAATAACTCGCAACAAACAATTTCATATTTTTCAATTCAACCATCCCACCTTTAAATTACAATATTAAAAGTTCTTTATATTCTTCGCTTCTAACTTCTAAATCTGTTACGACAAATTTGAGTGAAACGGCATCAAACAAATATTCAACTACAACAAAAGTCTAAATCCAAAACCCACGGTGCTATTCAAACTGTTGTACACAGATAATTTAAGGTTGCATACACCAAAATATTACGAAATAGAAGGATTTGTTGCTAGTTAAGGATAGGTTTAGAGTAGAACGATTTCTCTTCCGCAACGCGTTAGGCGATAAAGCAAAAGAGTGTTTCTCTTTTGCGTCCAGATCAGAAATTACAGGCTCGTGAGTTGGCCATCTTCATGGGAAGAGTCGTAGTCCCCGGGGACGCTCTTCCCCAACTTTAACAAGGTCTAAGACGCGGTGGCAGGTCGTAGTTTCCGCCCGTTGTACTTAGAATGGACGTTGTAATTCCCGTCCCAACGGCAAGTACTTCCACGTACTTGCAGGCTACTACGGACGATCGAGCAGACATAATCATCCGTGATTATCTGTAATAAACTGATATCGCGACATGGCAAAGTTCTGCACAAGTCTTTGTCAAAGCTCGTGGACGGAAAACTTTAGAGAGAAATTACTTCTACATTTATTCAGATTGATTTGTAAAAGCTTGTATGTCCGGGTTTTATTCGTAATTCATTCTAGGTGTTGATCACCTGACTTTTACCGGAGACGGAATTTCGGCACTAGGGCGCAAAATTCAATGCGATGCACGTATCAAAGATTCCGCGAGCATGTTATAATCCGCCTTTGGTACAAGTAATTTAGAAACGCGTTGTCAATTGCCTGGATCCTATGAGTTCGAGCAATATCATCTGAAACGTAGGTTAATTTATTTGGACATTATCGAATTAAATTAATTCATGTTAAATATTAACGTCATATCATATCAATAAAACTTTTTCGTATCACTCAGCAACTTCGAAACTATTTACTTGGAATTTCAAACGAATTGTGGTTACGACTCTGAGATATGTTTTGACGACATTACTATACAAAAACAAATAACAATTGGCCAAATTTGATCAAACTTTCATAACCATTGATTATTGTAATCCATCCAACGGAATATTCATTATTCTTGTAATAAATAACTTTGGAGGAAACTTGTGGTTTAAATTTCTTCTCCCATGCGTTTTGACACTACTTTGAATCCGGACTTGCGTTACGGATAAATCCGGAACCCTTTCTGATAAGAATTAAGATCAAATTACGATATCATTATAAGAGTGACTTCGTACATCAAAACAACACAACGTAGGTAAGTGAAATGATCATGTAGCGTATCAATTAACTAGACGAGCCAAACCATTTCAAAAAAGAAAACAAAAGTAAAATTCAAGATTAATTAAATAAATCAATTAAAATAAGTTGTAAATCATTTAAACATCGATCAACCATCATCAATCACAGTCTCACTACATTTTTATTGGTGCCGTGACCAGGATTCAAAGTCATAAAGTGTCATTTCCGAGGGGAAAATTGCCGTAAATAAGATACTGCTGTGTTATTAAAATTTCTAGGACTCCAATTTATTTGATCGTTCGATACCCGAGATTGAAGGTTGTCGACATGGAAAACAACAGGAACACCGGAAACGCCGGAGCCCCACCGCAAGAAATGCCGACGTGGTTCGTTCGTTGGTTAAACTCCCAACAACCAAGGAATGTGCCAAACTTCGCGGCGCCATCGACGTCGACAGCGGTTCAAAGACCGCAAGCCATCCTTCAGGTACGTCCAAGTACCAGCGCCGCCGCTGATGTCGATGGTTGGCAAGTCACTCCACTACCTAGCGACGGGACGACTTCGCCAGAACCCGACCCGGAAATTCCGGTAGCTCCGGAACCAGCCCCTCTTGCGAGCCCTCTTGTGCAAGAGCCGGGAAGTTCGACCACATCAGCGACTTCGGGAGCAGTGATGGCCTCACCACCTATGCCAATCACAACAGACAATGTGGCCGCAATTTCCGGAGTACTCCGGAGCTTGCTGGATCGCCCACTTCCAGCTCCTGAACGACCATCTTTCGAAGGCCTGAAAAGGCAAAATCCGGTGAAATTCTTACGAGCCATTGAAGAATATGGACGTTTTTTCGGGCTCGACTCGCAGCGTCTTTTGGGAGTCGCCATGGATTGCTTGAAAGGCAATGCCAAACATTGGACGGGAATATTCCAGAAGAAGTGGCGTGGTTACGAGGACTTTCGACGGGACTTTCTCCGGACCTACTGGTCGGCCAAGCGTCAACGGGACATCAGATTTCAAATCGCTACAGGCCGCTATGACGAAACCAGGGGCACGATGCTGTCGCATTTTGCTTATTACGTCGACATGGCGAACATGTTAACAACACCTTTATCGGAGGAAGTGTTGCTGGATGAATTACTGCGTCACTTCCCCGAAAGAATACAGTCGTTGTGGGTATTAGAGAAAATCTGTACCACCACGGATGCCGCCGAATTCCTGGCAGCTCAAGAAATTCCGGGACAAAATCCGGGAGAGAAAACCAACATCGCTCCCAGGGAACGACCCCGCGCAACAGACCACCAGCGGCGTAACGAGCCAAAGCGCCCGCGGCCAAACATTGACCGCCACGAAGTAACTCGTCCTGCGGCTCCTGCAAATCGTGGAAATGGTTTCCCAAAACGCTCAAGTGACGAACAACAATGGCGCAACAACCAACCCAGCACCAGCAACAACCGTTGGCACAATAACAACGGAAACAACAGCAACAATCACTGGCGCAAAAACAACCCCAACGACAACCGCAACAACACAAGTTCGAGAGCGCAGGGTGAAACATCACGAAACTCCAAGAATTCGGGAAACGGGGGCGGAGTACAGGACGGGGCCTAAAGTACTCCGGCCAGCAGCACGGCCCACAAAGCGACAGCAGGAACCAACAATTGAGGACGGGAGAGAAACGTAAACGTTCAACTTCGTCACAGTCAACAGAAGGGGAAAACGATGCTCGACCGCGAGCATCCCAGGTTAAGTTAAATGTTTTTTCTATAATTAAATCCGCTGCCGCAGGTAACAACAACATACAAAGGGTCGTGCCGGAGATTAAGATCCAAATCTCTCAACAACAATCAGTCACCGCGCTTTTGGACACCGGAAGTGAAGTCAGCTGTATTTCCGAAGAAGTTTGGTCCAAGTTGATCGAGACCGGAAACAAACCGCCCACATTACCGGTTACCTCAATCCATCTTCGTGGAGCCATCGGCCAGCGAAGTTGCCAGGTTGTTATTCAGTGTTACCTGGAAATCAAAATCGACGAACATCTCTACCCCGTCGTGGCGCTTGTCGTTAAAAATTTAATCAAGCCAACCATTTTGGGAGCAGACTGGCTAAATGAACAACGCGCGGTCATCGATTTCGATAACAACGAAATCCTTTTGAGAAACGGGGAGAAGCACCACAGTTTTCCGTTTAGAAAAACCACGGAGATACCACCGGAACCGGAGGATTATGTGGAAGATCTTGTTGGTCACATCGAAGTCAATCATTCGGCGCCGATCACGACTTGTAACAAAAAGCAACACTTAGAGTCACCCAGTGCCCTACAAGCCAAGGTGGACCCATTAAAAATTCCTGAGGCCGAGAAACGGAAATTAATACACCTGCTGCAAGAGTACAGATGTATCTTTAGTTCGCGTCCAGGGCTAACACACAAATACACTCACGAAATAAAACTACACGACAAGACTCCCTTCTTGAAACGACCGTACCCAGTACCTTTTGCTCTACGTCCTGCCGTCGACGCCACAATTCAGGAAATGTTAGACTTGGGGGTAATAAAACGTGAGGCGTCACCTTACGCAAGTCCCATGACGGTAGTGAAAAAGAAAGATGGAACGGTGAGAATTTGCCTCGACGCCCGAATGATCAATTCCAAAATGATCGCCGATTGTGAGTCACCACCCGCTGCTGACGAATTATTACGTCGATTTCACGGAATTCGCTACATGTCCACCATTGATTTGAGATCGTCGTACTGGCAAATCCCACTTTCGCCAGAAAGCAGACAGTACACCGCCTTTCTGTACAACGGTCGCAGTTACACATACCAAGTCCTACCTTTCGGGTTAAAAACTGCTGTGGGTTCATTCAGTCGTGCAATGGACGTAGTGTTAGGAACAGAAGTTCGCGAATTCGTCGTGAATTATATCGACGATTTGTTAGTGGCTTCCGAAACGCTAAACGAACATTTGGAACATCTCCGACAAGTTTTCGAAAAATTGAAGCAAGCTAGAATGACGATAAATCTCGAAAAATCCAATTTCATACAAAAGGAAGTGAAATTTCTGGGGCACATTCTCACAATCAACGGTATCAAAGCCGACCCGGAAAAAATCAGCGCCATCCGAAATTTTCCGGTTCCCCAGAAAACTAAACACGTTCGAGCCTTCCTGGGACTTTGTAATTTTTATCGAAAATTTTGTGCTCGATACAGTGCAGCCACACAAGACTTAAACAAACTACTTCGAAAGGGTGAAAAATGGAGATGGGGACGAAATGAACAAGAAGCTTTCGATCGTGTGAAAGATCTGTTCCTCGAAGCTGTGTTGTTACGTTACCCCGACCTGAATAAAATATTCTACGTCCAAACTGACAGTTCTGGTTACGGATTGGGGGCGGAATTGTATCAAATTCAGGAAGACGGTTCGCGAGGTGTGATCGCTTTTGCAAGTCGCTCTTTGAAAGGACCCGAACTCAACTACACGACTACAGAAAAGGAATTACTCGGCGTCATTTTTGCCTTACACAAATTTCGAATCTACATCCAAGTCACAAAAATCATCATCCGAACCGACCACCAAGCTTTGAAATTTCTGAGCCGTTGTCGTTTGCTCAGTGAACGCCTAACTCGATGGACTTTGATACTAGGACAGTACGACTACGAAATCGAGTTGGTAAAAGGAAAGGATAATGTAGTTGCCGACATCCTGTCACGATACCCGTCCGACGGTGAAGCCAGTTATGAATATCCACGTGAACAACCAATAGTTGCAATGTTTGAAGTCAACAACACACCTGAAATTCTCCAACTGATGTCCGATCTCAAACAACACCAATCAGATGATCCTGTTTTGAGTCAAATAATTGCCAACAAACAATCCGGTGCAGCTGCTCCAGATGCGAGAACTCAACGGGTTTGGTCCCAATATAATTTCACAAATAATGTGTTAGTTCACAGATCTCAAAATTCAAACGACGTTTGCCTGGCCATACCTGGGAGTTTGGTAATTAAGCTCGTGGATTACCATCACCAACTCCTGGGCCATTTCGGGGCAACCAAAGTGTACAATTCCATGAAGCGCGAGTACTACTGGCCGAACATGTATCGTACAATTAAGAAACGTCTACGAAGTTGTGACCTTTGTCAGAAGACAAAAAGTTCCAACCGTCCACATCAGGGTCCATTAACGCCAATCCTTTACGACCACATTGGAGACCTAGTTTGCGTCGATTTCTATGGGCCTTTACCAACAGGTCGATTGGGGGCGTCCTATGTATTTGTGGTCATTGACGTCTTCAGCAAGTTTCTCAAACTTTACCCACTGAGAAAAGCCACCGCCAAAATCGCTGCCAAACGTCTCATAGAGGATTTCTCTGGGTACATCAAACCCAAATGTGTGTTAAGCGACCACGGGACACAATTTATTTCGAACACTTGGCAGAATAGTTTGAGAGCTGCCGACATTCAACCAACGCTCTCGTCGATTCGTCACCCAGAATCGAACCCTAGCGAGCGCGTAATGCGGGAGCTGGGGAGAATTTTCCGAGCGTATTGTAGAGAAAACCACACCAGTTGGGTCAACCATTTGAGCAACATCGAAGATTGTTTGAACTACGTGCCACACATCAGTACCGGATTTTCTCCATATGAAATCCTGTACGGCAGAACACCACCAAACCCACTAGATGCAGTCACATCGGGTTTACTGCCTGTACGTCCGCCACTCACGAGAGAAGAAATTCATGAAAAGGCTCGCGAATACTTGAGACATCATGCGAACTTACGGCAGAAAAACCAAAAGGGTGAAGTTACCGTACTGGAAATTGAAGATTGGGTCCTACTGAAGAACAAAGTGACTTCCGATACCAGAACCCACCAATTCGCCAAGTTCATGCCTTTGTACAGTGGTCCGTACAAAATAATCGCCAAGCCTCATCCAAACACATACCAAATCGCCGACCCAGTGACGAACGAAATTAAAGGTGTATACAACATGACAAATTTGAAATTCTACCACCGACGAGACGACTAAAATAAAACCGCAAGAAGTTCATGAGGGCCAATCTCGAGGCGTATCTACCAATTCGAGCGTTTCTGACATTATGGGCGCATCCACCATCTGGTGATTCCACCATTCCGACCACCAACCAGAGGACAGCAAACCTACACGCGGTGTCTTACGCTGCATCTACGAAGCAACGCAAGACAGGGGGCGAATGTGATGATCGCGGTATTTAAAATTTTTTTTTATTAACCAGCGCAAAATATTCGGAGTCAGTTTAAACGTTTAGTTCTTTGACAATATTAATTCAACTTCAATTCAAAAGTTGCAACAAATTTTAATTTAACTTATTTATTCCTTTGTTAGCATTAAAATGTTTAGAAAATTATCGTTCCCACGAAACTTTCCAAGAACTGTTAAAAACGTTATAAATCGCCAAATTGGGGGTCGAAAGGCCATGTGTTTTAACAAGTGGATATGCAAAGATATGGGGGTTGGCGACGGCCTGGCTCTGCACCACAGTCGCCCAGCTAATCCAATGATTTTCTCACAAAAGCATAATTAATTTACTTTCGTTTAAAATAGCCAAAATTTATTGATAAACCTAAAATTAAATCCAAAATTTTGTTTAGAAATTAACTAGTCACGTTTCAAAAAGAAAGGAATTTATGAGCCAATTTAAGGCACGTTGATGATCAGTAAACAACTCGAGAAAGAATCAAAATTTCATCTTATTCAAAAATTCCCGTAACGTTTCGTACCAAAAAGTTGAGTCTTTATGCAGTGTACTCCAGTCATCAAATAAAATTGAATAATTTATTTTATTCGGCGTAATTGTTAACAAATTGTTGCAAAACTTCAAGAACGAATTGGTCGATTGAAATTCATGTCTGTTAACTAGATTAGTATAGCCAAAACGACGTTGGTCAAGTGCCGCTTGAATAGGGGGTGTTGACAAATTCGTTACAGAACAGAGCTTTTTAAAAGAATATCAAATTACAAGCACACATGTGCATTCCTTATAAGAAATTGCAGCGAAATTAACGTTTTCTTTGTTAAATCAACATCAGATCACGAAACCAGTAGTTTAGAAAAACACGCGAAATTTTTCTGAACATTTTGATGTAAAATTTAACCCTAATATTTAAGGCGCAGCCGTCGAAATTCGGATGTATAAATCATTCTATTTAATTAAATTATTGTAAGCAAAAAAATTGCATGACACGATTGCTGCCCGTTACTAACATAATCCTAAGAGGAAAGTAGACAGGAAAATCCCTAAGGAAATTGGAGAAAAACGCGGAAATGTTAAAATAGTACCGGTGTAGTACTGGGGGCGACATCTAACAAGGGGTAGTACGACCAAAATTACAGTTTCCTCACGGGGTTCTTCCTTATATTTTCTGTGTTATTTAAACAAACAAAATTTGTTGTTACACAAAATTCATTTCATTGTGTTCCCAAAAACAACTTCAGACCTGACAACAACCAATTTTGGAGTTTAATTTCTCTTTCAGGATATTTGGGGAAATTCCATAGCGTTCTTGTATTGTATTCAGTTCAGATCGACGATTACCAAATTTAATGTTTAATTATAACGAAATTGTTAATCGGAAAACACCCCAGCTGTTAATTAATAATAATATTTAGAAAGTTAAACAAGGTTTGATCAAATGCCAAGACATCATAAGAGTCAAATTTGCAAAATTTCGCATATGTGGAAACTACTTAACAAGGGTAGTGGGGTAAGCGAGTTAGTGTAGCTTACGCAAGATGAGCCCTTGACTTTAGGAGGGATTCGATTTTTGACGGTCTTTCGAGGTAGTCGATTGTCGTGTTGCCCTTTTAAATTTTTATAAATTTAAAAAACATCTTCGTTTACCTTTTAGTGCGTCTAAATTGTACTAAGTGCATTTAAGCGTAATTTTAAATTAAATTAATTTAAATTCTTGAATTAAGTGATAGCGTTAGTGATTAGTGAGTAAGTTAAAAACGAGACAAGTTTAGTGTTCGTTCGATTAGGTAGTGCTGCGAACTACAACACCTGGGAAGCAGCTAACCCCCTGCGTTAGGAGGATTAAAATTTCTAGGTAGGCCCTCAAAAGGATTAATTAATTTTTTATTCATTTAATATTATAATATTAAATCATTTAAGTCATTTCGAAATAGTGATCATTATCATTCATTTCATAAATTCTCTCGTAACCACCAAGTTATTAAGCATCGGAAATGCCGAAAAGACCAGTAATTATTTAAATTCTTGTGCTTCGTCTTACGTCAGCTATATAAATTTTAAATAAATCATTTTCAACTTAAAATAACTCGCAACAAACAATTTCATATTTTTCAATTCAACCATCCCACCTTTAAATTACAATATTAAAAGTTCTTTATATTCTTCGCTTCTAACTTCTAAATCTGTTACGACAAATTTGAGTGAAACGGCATCAAACAAATATTCAACTACAACAAAAGTCTAAATCCAAAACCCACGGTGCTATTCAAACTGTTGTACACAGATAATTTAAGGTTGCATACACCAAAATATTACGAAATAGAAGGATTTGTTGCTAGTTAAGGATAGGTTTAGAGTAGAACGATTTCTCTTCCGCAACGCGTTAGGCGATAAAGCAAAAGAGTGTTTCTCTTTTGCGTCCAGATCAGAAATTACAGGCTCGTGAGTTGGCCATCTTCATGGGAAGAGTCGTAGTCCCCGGGGACGCTCTTCCCCAACTTTAACAAGGTCTAAGACGCGGTGGCAGGTCGTAGTTTCCGCCCGTTGTACTTAGAATGGACGTTGTAATTCCCGTCCCAACGGCAAGTACTTCCACGTACTTGCAGGCTACTACGGACGATCGAGCAGACATAATCATCCGTGATTATCTGTAATAAACTGATATCGCGACATGGCAAAGTTCTGCACAAGTCTTTGTCAAAGCTCGTGGACGGAAAACTTTAGAGAGAAATTACTTCTACATTTATTCAGATTGATTTGTAAAAGCTTGTATGTCCGGGTTTTATTCGTAATTCATTCTAGGTGTTGATCACCTGACTTTTACCGGAGACGGAATTTCGGCACTAGGGCGCAAAATTCAATGCGATGCACGTATCAAAGATTCCGCGAGCATGTTATAATCCGCCTTTGGTACAAGTAATTTAGAAACGCGTTGTCAATTGCCTGGATCCTATGAGTTCGAGCAATATCATCTGAAACGTAGGTTAATTTATTTGGACATTATCGAATTAAATTAATTCATGTTAAATATTAACGTCATATCATATCAATAAAACTTTTTCGTATCACTCAGCAACTTCGAAACTATTTACTTGGAATTTCAAACGAATTGTGGTTACGACTCTGAGATATGTTTTGACGACATTACTATACAAAAACAAATAACAATTGGCCAAATTTGATCAAACTTTCATAACCATTGATTATTGTAATCCATCCAACGGAATATTCATTATTCTTGTAATAAATAACTTTGGAGGAAACTTGTGGTTTAAATTTCTTCTCCCATGCGTTTTGACACTACTTTGAATCCGGACTTGCGTTACGGATAAATCCGGAACCCTTTCTGATAAGAATTAAGATCAAATTACGATATCATTATAAGAGTGACTTCGTACATCAAAACAACACAACGTAGGTAAGTGAAATGATCATGTAGCGTATCAATTAACTAGACGAGCCAAACCATTTCAAAAAAGAAAACAAAAGTAAAATTCAAGATTAATTAAATAAATCAATTAAAATAAGTTGTAAATCATTTAAACATCGATCAACCATCATCAATCACAGTCTCACTACATGGGATTTGCCAGTACGACGATCTCAAATCAATGGTGGACATGTAGCGAATTTCGTGAAATCGACGTAATAATTCGTCAGCAGCGGGTGGTGACTCACAATCGGCGATCATTTTGGAATTGATCATTCGGGCGTCGAGGCAAATTCTCACCGTTCGCCAGAAAGCAGACAGTACACCGCCTTTCTGTACAACGGTCGCAGTTACACATACCAAGTCCTACCTTTCGGGTTAAAAACTGCTGTGGGTTCATTCAGTCGTGCAATGGACGTAGTGTTAGGAACAGAAGTTCGCGAATTCGTCGTGAATTATATCGACGATTTGTTAGTGGCTTCCGAAACGCTAAACGAACATTTGGAACATCTCCGACAAGTTTTCGAAAAATTGAAGCAAGCTAGAATGACGATAAATCTCGAAAAATCCAATTTCATACAAAAGGAAGTGAAATTTCTGGGGCACATTCTCACAATCAACGGTATCAAAGCCGACCCGGAAAAAATCAGCGCCATCCGAAATTTTCCGGTTCCCCAGAAAACTAAACACGTTCGAGCCTTCCTGGGACTTTGTAATTTTTATCGAAAATTTTGTGCTCGATACAGTGCAGGCACACAAGACTTAAACAAACTACTTCGAAAGGGTGAAAAATGGAGATGGGGACGAAATGAACAAGAAGCTTTCGATCGTGTGAAAGATCTGTTCCTCGAAGCTGTGTTGTTACGTTACCCCGACCTGAATAAAATATTCTACGTCCAAACTGACAGTTCTGGTTACGGATTGGGGGCGGAATTGTATCAAATTCAGGAAGACGGTTCGCGAGGTGTGATCGCTTTTGCAAGTCGCTCTTTGAAAGGACCCGAACTCAACTACACGACTACAGAAAAGGAATTACTCGGCGTCATTTTTGCCTTACACAAATTTCGAATCTACATCCAAGTCACAAAAATCATCATCCGAACCGACCACCAAGCTTTGAAATTTCTGAGCCGTTGTCGTTTGCTCAGTGAACGCCTAACTCGATGGACTTTGATACTAGGACAGTACGACTACGAAATCGAGTTGGTAAAAGGAAAGGATAATGTAGTTGCCGACATCCTGTCACGATACCCGTCCGACGGTGAAGCCAGTTATGAATATCCACGTGAACAACCAATAGTTGCAATGTTTGAAGTCAACAACACACCTGAAATTCTCCAACTGATGTCCGATCTCAAACAACACCAATCAGATGATCCTGTTTTGAGTCAAATAATTGCCAACAAACAATCCGGTGCAGCTGCTCCAGATGCGAGAACTCAACGGGTTTGGTCCCAATATAATTTCACAAATAATGTGTTAGTTCACAGATCTCAAAATTCAAACGACGTTTGCCTGGCCATACCTGAGAGTTTGGTAATTAAGCTCGTGGATTACCATCACCAACTCCTGGGCCATTTCGGGGCAACCAAAGTGTACAATTCCATGAAGCGCGAGTACTACTGGCCGAACATGTATCGTACAATTAAGAAACGTCTACGAAGTTGTGACCTTTGTCAGAAGACAAAAAGTTCCAACCGTCCACATCAGGGTCCATTAACGCCAATCCTTTACGACCACATTGGAGACCTAGTTTGCGTCGATTTCTATGGGCCTTTACCAACAGGTCGATTGGGGGCGTCCTATGTATTTGTGGTCATTGACGTCTTCAGCAAGTTTCTCAAACTTTACCCACTGAGAAAAGCCACCGCCAAAATCGCTGCCAAACGTCTCATAGAGGATTTCTCTGGGTACATCAAACCCAAATGTGTGTTAAGCGACCACGGGACACAATTTATTTCGAACACTTGGCAGAATAGTTTGAGAGCTGCCGACATTCAACCAACGCTCTCGTCGATTCGTCACCCAGAATCGAACCCTAGCGAGCGCGTAATGCGGGAGCTGGGGAGAATTTTCCGAGCGTATTGTAGAGAAAACCACACCAGTTGGGTCAACCATTTGAGCAACATCGAAGATTGTTTGAACTACGTGCCACACATCAGTACCGGATTTTCTCCATATGAAATCCTGTACGGCAGAACACCACCAAACCCACTAGATGCAGTCACATCGGGTTTACTGCCTGTACGTCCGCCACTCACGAGAGAAGAAATTCATGAAAAGGCTCGCGAATACTTGAGACATCACGCGAACTTACGGCAGAAAAACCAAAAGGGTGAAGTTACCGTACTGGAAATTGAAGATTGGGTCCTACTGAAGAACAAAGTGACTTCCGATACCAGAACCCACCAATTCGCCAAGTTCATGCCTTTGTACAGTGGTCCGTACAAAATAATCGCCAAGCCTCATCCAAACACATACCAAATCGCCGACCCAGTGACGAACGAAATTAAAGGTGTATACAACATGACAAATTTGAAATTCTACCACCGACGAGACGACTAAAATAAAACCGCAAGAAGTTCATGAGGGCCAATCTCGAGGCGTATCTACCAATTCGAGCGTTTCTGACATTATGGGCGCATCCACCATCTGGTGATTCCACCATTCCGACCACCAACCAGAGGACAGCAAACCTACACGCGGTGTCTTACGCTGCATCTACGAAGCAACGCAAGACAGGGGGCGAATGTGATGATCGCGGTATTTAAAATTTTATTTTATTAACCAGCGCAAAATATTCGGAGTCAGTTTAAACGTTTAGTTCTTTGACAATATTAATTCAACTTCAATTCAAAAGTTGCAACAAATTTTAATTTAACTTATTTATTCCTTTGTTAGCATTAAAATGTTTAGAAAATTATCGTTCCCACGAAACTTTCCAAGAACTGTTAAAAACGTTATAAATCGCCAAATTGGGTGGTCGAAAGGCCATGTGTTTTAACAAGTGGATATGCAAAGATATGGGGGTTGGCGACGGCCTGGCTCTGCACCACAGTCGCCCAGCTAATCCAATGATTTTCTCACAAAAGCATAATTAATTTACTTTCGTTTAAAATAGCCAAAATTTATTGATAAACCTAAAATTAAATCCAAAATTTTGTTTAGAAATTAACTAGTCACGTTTCAAAAAGAAAGGAATTTATGAGCCAATTTAAGGCACGTTGATGATCAGTAAACAACTCGAGAAAGAATCAAAATTTCATCTTATTCAAAAATTCCCGTAACGTTTCGTACCAAAAAGTTGAGTCTTTATGCAGTGTACTCCAGTCATCAAATAAAATTGAATAATTTATTTTATTCGGCGTAATTGTTAACAAATTGTTGCAAAACTTCAAGAACGAATTGGTCGATTGAAATTCATGTCTGTTAACTAGATTAGTATAGCCAAAACGACGTTGGTCAAGTGCCGCTTGAATAGGGGGTGTTGACAAATTCGTTACAGAACAGAGCTTTTTAAAAGAATATCAAATTACAAGCACACATGTGCATTCCTTATAAGAAATTACAGCGAAATTAACGTTTTCTTTGTTAAATCAACATCAGATCACGAAACCAGTAGTTTAGAAAAACACGCGAAATTTTTCTGAACATTTTGATGTAAAATTTAACCCTAATATTTAAGGCGCAGCCGTCGAAATTCGGATGTATAAATCATTCTATTTAATTAAATTATTGTAAGCAAAAAAATTGCATGACACGATTGCTGCCCGTTACTAACATAATCCTAAGAGGAAAGTAGACAGGAAAATCCCTAAGGAAATTGGAGAAAAACGCGGAAATGTTAAAATAGTACCGGTGTAGTACTGGGGGCGACATCTAACAAGGGGTAGTACGACCAAAATTACAGTTTCCTCACGGGGTTCTTCCTTATATTTTCTGTGTTATTTAAACAAACAAAATTTGTTGTTACACAAAATTCATTTCATTGTGTTCCCAAAAACAACTTCAGACCTGACAACAACCAATTTTGGAGTTTAATTTCTCTTTCAGGATATTTGGGGAAATTCCATAGCGTTCTTGTATTGTATTCAGTTCAGATCGACGATTACCAAATTTAATGTTTAATTATAATGAAATTGTTAATCGGAAAACACCCCAGCTGTTAATTAATAATAATATTTAGAAAGTTAAACAAGGTTTGATCAAATGCCAAGACATCATAAGAGTCAAATTTGCAAAATTTCGCATATGTGGAAACTACTTAACAAGGGTAGTGGGGTAAGCGAGTTAGTGTAGCTTACGCAAGATGAGCCCTTGACTTTAGGAGGGATTCGATTTTTGACGGTCTTTCGAGGTAGTCGATTGTCGTGTTGCCCTTTTAAATTTTTATAAATTTAAAAAACATCTTCGTTTACCTTTTAGTGCGTCTAAATTGTACTAAGTGCATTTAAGCGTAATTTTAAATTAAATTAATTTAAATTCTTGAATTAAGTGATAGCGTTAGTGATTAGTGAGTAAGTTAAAAACGAGACAAGTTTAGTGTTCGTTCGATTAGGTAGTGCTGCGAACTACAACACCTGGGAAGCAGCTAACCCCCTGCGTTAGGAGGATTAAAATTTCTAGGTAGGCCCTCAAAAGGATTAATTAATTTTTTATTCATTTAATATTATAATATTAAATCATTTAAGTCATTTCGAAATAGTGATCATTATCATTCATTTCATAAATTCTCTCGTAACCACCAAGTTATTAAGCATCGGAAATGCCGAAAAGACCAGTAATTATTTAAATTCTTGTGCTTCGTCTTACGTCAGCTATATAAATTTTAAATAAATCATTTTCAACTTAAAATAACTCGCAACAAACAATTTCATATTTTTCAATTCAACCATCCCACCTTTAAATTACAATATTAAAAGTTCTTTATATTCTTTGCTTCTAACTTCTAAATCTGTTACGACAAATTTGAGTGAAACGGCATCAAACAAATATTCAACTACAACAAAAGTCTAAATCCAAAACCCACGGTGCTATTCAAACTGTTGTACACAGATAATTTAAGGTTGCATACACCAAAATATTACGAAATAGAAGGATTTGTTGCTAGTTAAGGATAGGTTTAGAGTAGAACGATTTCTCTTCCGCAACGCGTTAGGCGATAAAGCAAAAGAGTGTTTCTCTTTTGCGTCCAGATCAGAAATTACAGGCTCGTGAGTTGGCCATCTTCATGGGAAGAGTCGTAGTCCCCGGGGACGCTCTTCCCCAACTTTAACAAGGTCTAAGACGCGGTGGCAGGTCGTAGTTTCCGCCCGTTGTACTTAGAATGGACGTTGTAATTCCCGTCCCAACGGCAAGTACTTCCACGTACTTGCAGGCTACTACGGACGATCGAGCAGACATAATCATCCGTGATTATCTGTAATAAACTGATATCGCGACATGGCAAAGTTCTGCACAAGTCTTTGTCAAAGCTCGTGGACGGAAAACTTTAGAGAGAAATTACTTCTACATTTATTCAGATTGATTTGTAAAAGCTTGTATGTCCGGGTTTTATTCGTAATTCATTCTAGGTGTTGATCACCTGACTTTTACCGGAGACGGAATTTCGGCACTAGGGCGCAAAATTCAATGCGATGCACGTATCAAAGATTCCGCGAGCATGTTATAATCCGCCTTTGGTACAAGTAATTTAGAAACGCGTTGTCAATTGCCTGGATCCTATGAGTTCGAGCAATATCATCTGAAACGTAGGTTAATTTATTTGGACATTATCGAATTAAATTAATTCATGTTAAATATTAACGTCATATCATATCAATAAAACTTTTTCGTATCACTCAGCAACTTCGAAACTATTTACTTGGAATTTCAAACGAATTGTGGTTACGACTCTGAGATATGTTTTGACGACATTACTATACAAAAACAAATAACAATTGGCCAAATTTGATCAAACTTTCATAACCATTGATTATTGTAATCCATCCAACGGAATATTCATTATTCTTGTAATAAATAACTTTGGAGGAAACTTGTGGTTTAAATTTCTTCTCCCATGCGTTTTGACACTACTTTGAATCCGGACTTGCGTTACGGATAAATCCGGAACCCTTTCTGATAAGAATTAAGATCAAATTACGATATCATTATAAGAGTGACTTCGTACATCAAAACAACACAACGTAGGTAAGTGAAATGATCATGTAGCGTATCAATTAACTAGACGAGCCAAACCATTTCGAAAAAAGAAAACAAAAGTAAAATTCAAGATTAATTAAATAAATCAATTAAAATAAGTTGTAAATCATTTAAACATCGATCAACCATCATCAATCACGGTCTCACTACATTAAATGTAGTGAGACCGTGATTGATGATGGTTGATCGATGTTTAAATGATTTACAACTTATTTTAATTGATTTATTTAATTAATCTTGAATTTTACTTTTGTTTTCTTTTTTCGAAATGGTTTGGCTCGTCTAGTTAATTGATACGCTACATGATCATTTCACTTACCTACGTTGTGTTGTTTTGATGTACGAAGTCACTCTTATAATGATATCGTAATTTGATCTTAATTCTTATCAGAAAGGGTTCCGGATTTATCCGTAACGCAAGTCCGGATTCAAAGTAGTGTCAAAACGCATGGGAGAAGAAATTTAAACCACAAGTTTCCTCCAAAGTTATTTATTACAAGAATAATGAATATTCCGTTGGATGGATTACAATAATCAATGGTTATGAAAATTTGATCAAATTTGGCCAATTGTTATTTGTTTTTGTATAGTAATGTCGTCAAAACATATCTCAGAGTCGTAACCACAATTCGTTTGAAATTCCAAGTAAATAGTTTCGAAGTTGCTGAGTGATACGAAAAAGTTTTATTGATATGATATGACGTTAATATTTAACATGAATTAATTTAATTCGATAATGTCCAAATAAATTAACCTACGTTTCAGATGATATTGCTCGAACTCATAGGATCCAGGCAATTGACAACGCGTTTCTAAATTACTTGTACCAAAGGCGGATTATAACATGCTCGCGGAATCTTTGATACGTGCATCGCATTGAATTTTGCGCCCTAGTGCCGAAATTCCGTCTCCGGTAAAAGTCAGGTGATCAACACCTAGAATGAATTTCGAATAAAACCCGGACATACAAGCTTTTACAAATCAATCTGAATAAATGTAGAAGTAATTTCTCTCTAAAGTTTTCCGTCCACGAGCTTTGACAAAGACTTGTGCAGAACTTTGCCATGTCGCGATATCAGTTTATTACAGATAATCACGGATGATTATGTCTGCTCGATCGTCCGTAGTAGCCTGCAAGTACGTGGAAGTACTTGCCGTTGGGACGGGAATTACAACGTCCATTCTAAGTACAACGGGCGGAAACTACGACCTGCCACCGCGTCTTAGACCTTGTTAAAGTTGGGGAAGAGCGTCCCCGGGGACTACGACTCTTCCCATGAAGATGGCCAACTCACGAGCCTGTAATTTCTGATCTGGACGCAAAAGAGAAACACTCTTTTGCTTTATCGCCTAACGCGTTGCGGAAGAGAAATCGTTCTACTCTAAACCTATCCTTAACTAGCAACAAATCCTTCTATTTCGTAATATTTTGGTGTATGCAATCTTAAATTATCTGTGTACAACAGTTTGAATAGCACCGTGGGTTTTGGATTTAGACTTTTGTTGTAGTTGAATATTTGTTTGATGCCGTTTCACTCAAATTTGTCGTAACAGATTTAGAAGTTAGAAGCAAAGAATATAAAGAACTTTTAATATTGTAATTTAAAGGTGGGATGGTTGAATTGAAAAATATGAAATTGTTTGTTGCGAGTTATTTTAAGTTGAAAATGATTTATTTAAAATTTATATAGCTGACGTAGTACGAAGCACAAGAATTTAAATAATTACTGGTCTTTTCGGCATTTCCGATGCTTAATAACTTGGTGGTTACGAGAGAATTTATGAAATGAATGATAATGATCACTATTTCGAAATGACTTAAATGATTTAATATTATAATATTAAATGAATAAAAAAATTAATTAATCCTTTTGAGGGCCTACCTAGAAATTTTAATCCTCCTAACGCAGGGGGTTAGCTGCTTCCCAGGTGTTGTAGTTCGCAGCACTACCTAATCGAACGAACACTAAACTTGTCTCGTTTTTAACTTACTCACTAATCACTAACGCTATCACTTAATTCAAGAATTTAAATTAATTTAATTTAAAATTACGCTTAAATGCACTTAGTACAATTTAGACGCACTAAACGAAGATGTTTTACGAAGTAAACGAAGATGTTTTTTAAATTTATAAAAATTTAAAAGGCAACACGACAATCGACTACCTCGAAAGACCGTCAAAAATCGAATCCCTCCTAAAGTCAAGGGCTCATCTTGCGTAAGCTACACTAACTCGCTTACCCCACTACCCTTGTTAAGTAGTTTCCACATATGCGAAATTTTGCAAATTTGACTCTTATGATGTCTTGGCATTTGATCAAACCTTGTTTAACTTTCTAAATATTATTATTAATTAACAGCTGGGGTGTTTTCCGATTAACAATTTCATTATAATTAAACATTAAATTTGGTAATCGTCGATCTGAACTGAATACAATACAAGAACGCTATGGAATTTCCCCAAATATCCTGAAAGAGAAATTAAACTCCAAAATTGGTTGTTGTCAGGTCTGAAGTTGTTTTTGGGAACACAATGAAATGAATTTTGTGTAACAACAAATTTTGTTTGTTTAAATAACACAGAAAATATAAGGAAGAACCCCGTGAGGAAACTGTAATTTTGGTCGTACTACCCCTTGTTAGATGTCGCCCCCAGTACTACACCGGTACTATTTTAACATTTCCGCGTTTTTCTCCAATTTCCTTAGGGATTTTCCTGTCTACTTTCCTCTTAGGATTATGTTAGTAACGGGCAGCAATCGTGTCATGCAATTTTTTTGCTTACAATAATTTAATTAAATAGAATGATTTATACATCCGAATTTCGACGGCTGCGCCTTAAATATTAGGGTTAAATTTTACATCAAAATGTTCAGAAAAATTTCGCGTGTTTTTCTAAACTACTGGTTTCGTGATCTGATGTTGATTTAACAAAGAAAACGTTAATTTCGCTGCAATTTCTTATAAGGAATGCACATGTGTGCTTGTAATTTGATATTCTTTTAAAAAGCTCTGTTCTGTAACGAATTTGTCAACACCCCCTATTCAAGCGGCACTTGACCAACGTCGTTTTGGCTATACTAATCTAGTTAACAGACATGAATTTCAATCGACCAATTCATTCTTGAAGTTTTGCAACAATTTGTTAACAATTACGCCGAATAAAATAAATTATTCAATTTTATTTGATGACTGGAGTACACTGCATAAAGACTCAACTTTTTGGTACGAAACGTTACGGGAATTTTTGAATAAGATGAAATTTTGATTCTTTCTCGAGTTGTTTACTGATCATCAACGTGCCTTAAATTGGCTCATAAATTCCTTTCTTTTTGAAACGTGACTAGTTAATTTCTAAACAAAATTTTGGATTTAATTTTAGGTTTATCAATAAATTTTGGCTATTTTAAACGAAAGTAAATTAATTATGCTTTTGTGAGAAAATCATTGGATTAGCTGGGCGACTGTGGTGCAGAGCCAGGCCGTCGCCAACCCCCATATCTTTGCATATCCACTTGTTAAAACACATGGCCTTTCGACCACCCAATTTGGCGATTTATAACGTTTTTAACAGTTCTTGGAAAGTTTCGTGGGAACGATAATTTTCTAAACATTTTAATGCTAACAAAGGAATAAATAAGTTAAATTAAAATTTGTTGCAACTTTTGAATTGAAGTTGAATTAATATTGTCAAAGAACTAAACGTTTAAACTGACTCCGAATATTTTGCGCTGGTTAATAAAATAAAATTTTAAATACCGCGATCATCACATGGGGGCGAATGTGATGATCGCGGTATTTAAAATTTTTTTTATTAACCAGCGCAAAATATTCGGAGTCAGTTTAAACGTTTAGTTCTTTGACAATATTAATTCAACTTCAATTCAAAAGTTGCAACAAATTTTAATTTAACTTATTTATTCCTTTGTTAGCATTAAAATGTTTAGAAAATTATCGTTCCCACGAAACTTTCCAAGAACTGTTAAAAACGTTATAAATCGCCAAATTGGGTGGTCGAAAGGCCATGTGTTTTAACAAGTGGATATGCAAAGATATGGGGGTTGGCGACGGCCTGGCTCTGCACCACAGTCGCCCAGCTAATCCAATGATTTTCTCACAAAAGCATAATTAATTTACTTTCGTTTAAAATAGCCAAAATTTATTGATAAACCTAAAATTAAATCCAAAATTTTGTTTAGAAATTAACTAGTCACGTTTCAAAAAGAAAGGAATTTATGAGCCAATTTAAGGCACGTTGATGATCAGTAAACAACTCGAGAAAGAATCAAAATTTCATCTTATTCAAAAATTCCCGTAACGTTTCGTACCAAAAAGTTGAGTCTTTATGCAGTGTACTCCAGTCATCAAATAAAATTGAATAATTTATTTTATTCGGCGTAATTGTTAACAAATTGTTGCAAAACTTCAAGAACGAATTGGTCGATTGAAATTCATGTCTGTTAACTAGATTAGTATAGCCAAAACGACGTTGGTCAAGTGCCGCTTGAATAGGGGGTGTTGACAAATTCGTTACAGAACAGAGCTTTTTAAAAGAATATCAAATTACAAGCACACATGTGCATTCCTTATAAGAAATTGCAGCGAAATTAACGTTTTCTTTGTTAAATCAACATCAGATCACGAAACCAGTAGTTTAGAAAAACACGCGAAATTTTTCTGAACATTTTGATGTAAAATTTAACCCTAATATTTAAGGCGCAGCCGTCGAAATTCGGATGTATAAATCATTCTATTTAATTAAATTATTGTAAGCAAAAAAATTGCATGACACGATTGCTGCCCGTTACTAACATAATCCTAAGAGGAAAGTAGACAGGAAAATCCCTAAGGAAATTGGAGAAAAACGCGGAAATGTTAAAATAGTACCGGTGTAGTACTGGGGGCGACATCTAACAAGGGGTAGTACGACCAAAATTACAGTTTCCTCACGGGGTTCTTCCTTATATTTTCTGTGTTATTTAAACAAACAAAATTTGTTGTTACACAAAATTCATTTCATTGTGTTCCCAAAAACAACTTCAGACCGACAACAACCAATTTTGGAGTTTAATTTCTCTTTCAGGATATTTGGGGAAAATTCCATAGCGTTCTTGTATTGTATTCAGATTCAGTTCAGATCGACGATTACCAAATTTAATGTTTAATTATAATGAAATTGTTAATCGGAAAACACCCCAGCTGTTAATTAATAATAATATTTAGAAAGTTAAACAAGGTTTGATCAAATGCCAAGACATCATAAGAGTCAAATTTGCAAAATTTCGCATATGTGGAAACTACTTAACAAGGGTAGTGGGGTAAGCGAGTTAGTGTAGCTTACGCAAGCTGAGCCTTGACTTTAGGAGGGATTCGATTTTTGACGGTCTTTCGAGGTAGTCGATTGTCGTGTTGCCCTTTAAATTTTTATAAATTTAAAAACATCTTCGTTTACCTTTTAGTGCGTCTAAATTGTACTAAGTGCATTTAAGCGTAATTTTAAATTAAATTAATTTAAATTCTTGAATTAAGTGATAGCGTTAGTGATTAGTGAGTAAGTTAAAAACGAGACAAGTTTAGTGTTCGTTCGATTAGGTAGTGCTGCGAACTACAACACCTGGGAAGCAGCTAACCCCCTGCGTTAGGAGGATTAAAATTTCTAGGTAGGCCCTCAAAAGGATTAATTAATTTTTTATTCATTTAATATTATAATATTAAATCATTTAAGTCATTTCGAAATAGTGATCATTATCATTCATTTCATAAATTCTCTCGTAACCACCAAGTTATTAAGCATCGGAAATGCCGAAAAGACCAGTAATTATTTAAATTCTTGTGCTTCGTACTACGTCAGCTATATAAATTTTAAATAAATCATTTTCAACTTAAAATAACTCGCAACAAACAATTTCATATTTTTCAATTCAACCATCCCACCTTTAAATTACAATATTAAAAGTTCTTTATATTCTTTGCTTCTAACTTCTAAATCTGTTACGACAAATTTGAGTGAAACGGCATCAAACAAATATTCAACTACAACAAAAGTCTAAATCCAAAACCCACGGTGCTATTCAAACTGTTGTACACAGATAATTTAAGGTTGCATACACCAAAATATTACGAAATAGAAGGATTTGTTGCTAGTTAAGGATAGGTTTAGAGTAGAACGATTTCTCTTCCGCAACGCGTTAGGCGATAAAGCAAAAGAGTGTTTCTCTTTTGCGTCCAGATCAGAAATTACAGGCTCGTGAGTTGGCCATCTTCATGGGAAGAGTCGTAGTCCCCGGGGACGCTCTTCCCCAACTTTAACAAGGTCTAAGACGCGGTGGCAGGTCGTAGTTTCCGCCCGTTGTACTTAGAATGGACGTTGTAATTCCCGTCCCAACGGCAAGTACTTCCACGTACTTGCAGGCTACTACGGACGATCGAGCAGACATAATCATCCGTGATTATCTGTAATAAACTGATATCGCGACATGGCAAAGTTCTGCACAAGTCTTTGTCAAAGCTCGTGGACGGAAAACTTTAGAGAGAAATTACTTCTACATTTATTCAGATTGATTTGTAAAAGCTTGTATGTCCGGGTTTTATTCGTAATTCATTCTAGGTGTTGATCACCTGACTTTTACCGGAGACGGAATTTCGGCACTAGGGCGCAAAATTCAATGCGATGCACGTATCAAAGATTCCGCGAGCATGTTATAATCCGCCTTTGGTACAAGTAATTTAGAAACGCGTTGTCAATTGCCTGGATCCTATGAGTTCGAGCAATATCATCTGAAACGTAGGTTAATTTATTTGGACATTATCGAATTAAATTAATTCATGTTAAATATTAACGTCATATCATATCAATAAAACTTTTTCGTATCACTCAGCAACTTCGAAACTATTTACTTGGAATTTCAAACGAATTGTGGTTACGACTCTGAGATATGTTTTGACGACATTACTATACAAAAACAAATAACAATTGGCCAAATTTGATCAAACTTTCATAACCATTGATTATTGTAATCCATCCAACGGAATATTCATTATTCTTGTAATAAATAACTTTGGAGGAAACTTGTGGTTTAAATTTCTTCTCCCATGCGTTTTGACACTACTTTGAATCCGGACTTGCGTTACGGATAAATCCGGAACCCTTTCTGATAAGAATTAAGATCAAATTACGATATCATTATAAGAGTGACTTCGTACATCAAAACAACACAACGTAGGTAAGTGAAATGATCATGTAGCGTATCAATTAACTAGACGAGCCAAACCATTTCAAAAAAAGAAAACAAAAGTAAAATTCAAGATTAATTAAATAAATCAATTAAAATAAGTTGTAAATCATTTAAACATCGATCAACCATCATCAATCACGGTCTCACTACATTTTTATTGGTGCCGTGACCAGGATTCAAAGTCATAAAGTGTCATTTCCGAGGGGAAAATTGCCGTAAATAAGATACTGCTGTGTTATTAAAATTTCTAGGACTCCAATTTATTTGATCGTTCGATACCCGAGATTGAAGGTTGTCGACATGGAAAACAACAGGAACACCGGAAACGCCGGAGCCCCACCGCAAGAAATGCCGACGTGGTTCGTTCGTTGGTTAAACTCCCAACAACCAAGGAATGTGCCAAACTTCGCGGCGCCATCGACGTCGACAGCGGTTCAAAGACCGCAAGCCATCCTTCAGGTACGTCCAAGTACCAGCGCCGCCGCTGATGTCGATGGTTGGCAAGTCACTCCACTACCTAGCGACGGGACGACTTCGCCAGAACCCGACCCGGAAATTCCGGTAGCTCCGGAACCAGCCCCTCTTGCGAGCCCTCTTGTGCAAGAGCCGGGAAGTTCGACCACATCAGCGACTTCGGGAGCAGTGATGGCCTCACCACCTATGCCAATCACAACAGACAATGTGGCCGCAATTTCCGGAGTACTCCGGAGCTTGCTGGATCGCCCACTTCCAGCTCCTGAACGACCATCTTTCGAAGGCCTGAAAAGGCAAAATCCGGTGAAATTCTTACGAGCCATTGAAGAATATGGACGTTTTTTCGGGCTCGACTCGCAGCGTCTTTTGGGAGTCGCCATGGATTGCTTGAAAGGCAATGCCAAACATTGGACGGGAATATTCCAGAAGAAGTGGCGTGGTTACGAGGACTTTCGACGGGACTTTCTCCGGACCTACTGGTCGGCCAAGCGTCAACGGGACATCAGATTTCAAATCGCTACAGGCCGCTATGACGAAACCAGGGGCACGATGCTGTCGCATTTTGCTTATTACGTCGACATGGCGAACATGTTAACAACACCTTTATCGGAGGAAGTGTTGCTGGATGAATTACTGCGTCACTTCCCCGAAAGAATACAGTCGTTGTGGGTATTAGAGAAAATCTGTACCACCACGGATGCCGCCGAATTCCTGGCAGCTCAAGAAATTCCGGGACAAAATCCGGGAGAGAAAACCAACATCGCTCCCAGGGAACGACCCCGCGCAACAGACCACCAGCGGCGTAACGAGCCAAAGCGCCCGCGGCCAAACATTGACCGCCACGAAGTAACTCGTCCTGCGGCTCCTGCAAATCGTGGAAATGGTTTCCCAAAACGCTCAAGTGACGAACAACAATGGCGCAACAACCAACCCAGCACCAGCAACAACCGTTGGCACAATAACAACGGAAACAACAGCAACAATCACTGGCGCAAAAACAACCCCAACGACAACCGCAACAACACAAGTTCGAGAGCGCAGGGTGAAACATCACGAAACTCCAAGAATTCGGGAAACGGGGGCGGAGTACAGGACGGGGCCTAAAGTACTCCGGCCAGCAGCACGGCCCACAAAGCGACAGCAGGAACCAACAATTGAGGACGGGAGAGAAACGTAAACGTTCAACTTCGTCACAGTCAACAGAAGGGGAAAACGATGCTCGACCGCGAGCATCCCAGGTTAAGTTAAATGTTTTTTCTATAATTAAATCCGCTGCCGCAGGTAACAACAACATACAAAGGGTCGTGCCGGAGATTAAGATCCAAATCTCTCAACAACAATCAGTCACCGCGCTTTTGGACACCGGAAGTGAAGTCAGCTGTATTTCCGAAGAAGTTTGGTCCAAGTTGATCGAGACCGGAAACAAACCGCCCACATTACCGGTTACCTCAATCCATCTTCGTGGAGCCATCGGCCAGCGAAGTTGCCAGGTTGTTATTCAGTGTTACCTGGAAATCAAAATCGACGAACATCTCTACCCCGTCGTGGCGCTTGTCGTTAAAAATTTAATCAAGCCAACCATTTTGGGAGCAGACTGGCTAAATGAACAACGCGCGGTCATCGATTTCGATAACAACGAAATCCTTTTGAGAAACGGGGAGAAGCACCACAGTTTTCCGTTTAGAAAAACCACGGAGATACCACCGGAACCGGAGGATTATGTGGAAGATCTTGTTGGTCACATCGAAGTCAATCATTCGGCGCCGATCACGACTTGTAACAAAAAGCAACACTTAGAGTCACCCAGTGCCCTACAAGCCAAGGTGGACCCATTAAAAATTCCTGAGGCCGAGAAACGGAAATTAATACACCTGCTGCAAGAGTACAGATGTATCTTTAGTTTGCGTCCAGGGCTAACACACAAATACACTCACGAAATAAAACTACACGACAAGACTCCCTTCTTGAAACGACCGTACCCAGTACCTTTTGCTCTACGTCCTGCCGTCGACGCCACAATTCAGGAAATGTTAGACTTGGGGGTGATAAAACGTGAGGCGTCACCTTACGCAAGTCCCATGACGGTAGTGAAAAAGAAAGATGGAACGGTGAGAATTTGCCTCGACGCCCGAATGATCAATTCCAAAATGATCGCCGATTGTGAGTCACCACCCGCTGCTGACGAATTATTACGTCGATTTCACGAAATTCGCTACATGTCCACCATTGATTTGAGATCGTCGTACTGGCAAATCCCACTTTCGCCAGAAAGCAGACAGTACACCGCCTTTCTGTACAACGGTCGCAGTTACACATACCAAGTCCTACCTTTCGGGTTAAAAACTGCTGTGGGTTCATTCAGTCGTGCAATGGACGTAGTGTTAGGAACAGAAGTTCGCGAATTCGTCGTGAATTATATCGACGATTTGTTAGTGGCTTCCGAAACGCTAAACGAACATTTAGAACATCTCCGACAAGTTTTCGAAAAATTGAAGCAAGCTAGAATGACGATAAATCTCGAAAAATCCAATTTCATACAAAAGGAAGTGAAATTTCTGGGGCACATTCTCACAATCAACGGTATCAAAGCCGACCCGGAAAAAATCAGCGCCATCCGAAATTTTCCGGTTCCCCAGAAAACTAAACACGTTCGAGCCTTCCTGGGACTTTGTAATTTTTATCGAAAATTTTGTGCTCGATACAGTGCAGCCACACAAGACTTAAACAAACTACTTCGAAAGGGTGAAAAATGGAGATGGGGACGAAATGAACAAGAAGCTTTCGATCGTGTGAAAGATCTGTTCCTCGAAGCTGTGTTGTTACGTTACCCCGACCTGAATAAAATATTCTACGTCCAAACTGACAGTTCTGGTTACGGATTGGGGGCGGAATTGTATCAAATTCAGGAAGACGGTTCGCGAGGTGTGATCGCTTTTGCAAGTCGCTCTTTGAAAGGACCCGAACTCAACTACACGACTACAGAAAAGGAATTACTCGGCGTCATTTTTGCCTTACACAAATTTCGAATCTACATCCAAGTCACAAAAATCATCATCCGAACCGACCACCAAGCTTTGAAATTTCTGAGCCGTTGTCGTTTGCTCAGTGAACGCCTAACTCGATGGACTTTGATACTAGGACAGTACGACTACGAAATCGAGTTGGTAAAAGGAAAGGATAATGTAGTTGCCGACATCCTGTCACGATACCCGTCCGACGGTGAAGCCAGTTATGAATATCCACGTGAACAACCAATAGTTGCAATGTTTGAAGTCAACAACACACCTGAAATTCTCCAACTGATGTCCGATCTCAAACAACACCAATCAGATGATCCGGTTTTGAGTCAAATAATTGCCAACAAACAATCCGGTGCAGCTGCTCCAGATGCGAGAACTCAACGGGTTTGGTCCCAATATAATTTCACAAATAATGTGTTAGTTCACAGATCTCAAAATTCAAACGACGTTTGCCTGGCCATACCTGAGAGTTTGGTAATTAAGCTCGTGGATTACCATCACCAACTCCTGGGCCATTTCGGGGCAACCAAAGTGTACAATTCCATGAAGCGCGAGTACTACTGGCCGAACATGTATCGTACAATTAAGAAACGTCTACGAAGTTGTGACCTTTGTCAGAAGACAAAAAGTTCCAACCGTCCACATCAGGGTCCATTAACGCCAATCCTTTACGACCACATTGGAGACCTAGTTTGCGTCGATTTCTATGGGCCTTTACCAACAGGTCGATTGGGGGCGTCCTATGTATTTGTGGTCATTGACGTCTTCAGCAAGTTTCTCAAACTTTACCCACTGAGAAAAGCCACCGCCAAAATCGCTGCCAAACGTCTCATAGAGGATTTCTCTGGGTACATCAAACCCAAATGTGTGTTAAGCGACCACGGGACACAATTTATTTCGAACACTTGGCAGAATAGTTTGAGAGCTGCCGACATTCAACCAACGCTCTCGTCGATTCGTCACCCAGAATCGAACCCTAGCGAGCGCGTAATGCGGGAGCTGGGGAGAATTTTCCGAGCGTATTGTAGAGAAAACCACACCAGTTGGGTCAACCATTTGAGCAACATCGAAGATTGTTTGAACTACGTGCCACACATCAGTACCGGATTTTCTCCATATGAAATCCTGTACGGCAGAACACCACCAAACCCACTAGATGCAGTCACATCGGGTTTACTGCCTGTACGTCCGCCACTCACGAGAGAAGAAATTCATGAAAAGGCTCGCGAATACTTGAGACATCACGCGAACTTACGGCAGAAAAACCAAAAGGGTGAAGTTACCGTACTGGAAATTGAAGATTGGGTCCTACTGAAGAACAAAGTGACTTCCGATACCAGAACCCACCAATTCGCCAAGTTCATGCCTTTGTACAGTGGTCCGTACAAAATAATCGCCAAGCCTCATCCAAACACATACCAAATCGCCGACCCAGTGACGAACGAAATTAAAGGTGTATACAACATGACAAATTTGAAATTCTACCACCGACGAGACGACTAAAATAAAACCGCAAGAAGTTCATGAGGGCCAATCTCGAGGCGTATCTACCAATTCGAGCGTTTCTGACATTATGGGCGCATCCACCATCTGGTGATTCCACCATTCCGACCACCAACCAGAGGACAGCAAACCTACACGCGGTGTCTTACGCTGCATCTACGAAGCAACGCAAGACAGGGGGCGAATGTGATGATCGCGGTATTTAAAATTTTTTTTATTAACCAGCGCAAAATATTCGGAGTCAGTTTAAACGTTTAGTTCTTTGACAATATTAATTCAACTTCAATTCAAAAGTTGCAACAAATTTTAATTTAACTTATTTATTCCTTTGTTAGCATTAAAATGTTTAGAAAATTATCGTTCCCACGAAACTTTCCAAGAACTGTTAAAAACGTTATAAATCGCCAAATTGGGTGGTCGAAAGGCCATGTGTTTTAACAAGTGGATATGCAAAGATATGGGGGTTGGCGACGGCCTGGCTCTGCACCACAGTCGCCCAGCTAATCCAATGATTTTCTCACAAAAGCATAATTAATTTACTTTCGTTTAAAATAGCCAAAATTTATTGATAAACCTAAAATTAAATCCAAAATTTTGTTTAGAAATTAACTAGTCACGTTTCAAAAAGAAAGGAATTTATGAGCCAATTTAAGGCACGTTGATGATCAGTAAACAACTCGAGAAAGAATCAAAATTTCATCTTATTCAAAAATTCCCGTAACGTTTCGTACCAAAAAGTTGAGTCTTTATGCAGTGTACTCCAGTCATCAAATAAAATTGAATAATTTATTTTATTCGGCGTAATTGTTAACAAATTGTTGCAAAACTTCAAGAACGAATTGGTCGATTGAAATTCATGTCTGTTAACTAGATTAGTATAGCCAAAACGACGTTGGTCAAGTGCCGCTTGAATAGGGGGTGTTGACAAATTCGTTACAGAACAGAGCTTTTTAAAAGAATATCAAATTACAAGCACACATGTGCATTCCTTATAAGAAATTGCAGCGAAATTAACGTTTTCTTTGTTAAATCAACATCAGATCACGAAACCAGTAGTTTAGAAAAACACGCGAAATTTTTCTGAACATTTTGATGTAAAATTTAACCCTAATATTTAAGGCGCAGCCGTCGAAATTCGGATGTATAAATCATTCTATTTAATTAAATTATTGTAAGCAAAAAAATTGCATGACACGATTGCTGCCCGTTACTAACATAATCCTAAGAGGAAAGTAGACAGGAAAATCCCTAAGGAAATTGGAGAAAAACGCGGAAATGTTAAAATAGTACCGGTGTAGTACTGGGGGCGACATCTAACAAGGGGTAGTACGACCAAAATTACAGTTTCCTCACGGGGTTCTTCCTTATATTTTCTGTGTTATTTAAACAAACAAAATTTGTTGTTACACAAAATTCATTTCATTGTGTTCCCAAAAACAACTTCAGACCGACAACAACCAATTTTGGAGTTTAATTTCTCTTTCAGGATATTTGGGGAAAATTCCATAGCGTTCTTGTATTGTATTCAGATTCAGTTCAGATCGACGATTACCAAATTTAATGTTTAATTATAATGAAATTGTTAATCGGAAAACACCCCAGCTGTTAATTAATAATAATATTTAGAAAGTTAAACAAGGTTTGATCAAATGCCAAGACATCATAAGAGTCAAATTTGCAAAATTTCGCATATGTGGAAACTACTTAACAAGGGTAGTGGGGTAAGCGAGTTAGTGTAGCTTACGCAAGCTGAGCCTTGACTTTAGGAGGGATTCGATTTTTGACGGTCTTTCGAGGTAGTCGATTGTCGTGTTGCCCTTTAAATTTTTATAAATTTAAAAACATCTTCGTTTACCTTTTAGTGCGTCTAAATTGTACTAAGTGCATTTAAGCGTAATTTTAAATTAAATTAATTTAAATTCTTGAATTAAGTGATAGCGTTAGTGATTAGTGAGTAAGTTAAAAACGAGACAAGTTTAGTGTTCGTTCGATTAGGTAGTGCTGCGAACTACAACACCTGGGAAGCAGCTAACCCCCTGCGTTAGGAGGATTAAAATTTCTAGGTAGGCCCTCAAAAGGATTAATTAATTTTTTATTCATTTAATATTATAATATTAAATCATTTAAGTCATTTCGAAATAGTGATCATTATCATTCATTTCATAAATTCTCTCGTAACCACCAAGTTATTAAGCATCGGAAATGCCGAAAAGACCAGTAATTATTTAAATTCTTGTGCTTCGTACTACGTCAGCTATATAAATTTTAAATAAATCATTTTCAACTTAAAATAACTCGCAACAAACAATTTCATATTTTTCAATTCAACCATCCCACCTTTAAATTACAATATTAAAAGTTCTTTATATTCTTTGCTTCTAACTTCTAAATCTGTTACGACAAATTTGAGTGAAACGGCATCAAACAAATATTCAACTACAACAAAAGTCTAAATCCAAAACCCACGGTGCTATTCAAACTGTTGTACACAGATAATTTAAGGTTGCATACACCAAAATATTACGAAATAGAAGGATTTGTTGCTAGTTAAGGATAGGTTTAGAGTAGAACGATTTCTCTTCCGCAACGCGTTAGGCGATAAAGCAAAAGAGTGTTTCTCTTTTGCGTCCAGATCAGAAATTACAGGCTCGTGAGTTGGCCATCTTCATGGGAAGAGTCGTAGTCCCCGGGGACGCTCTTCCCCAACTTTAACAAGGTCTAAGACGCGGTGGCAGGTCGTAGTTTCCGCCCGTTGTACTTAGAATGGACGTTGTAATTCCCGTCCCAACGGCAAGTACTTCCACGTACTTGCAGGCTACTACGGACGATCGAGCAGACATAATCATCCGTGATTATCTGTAATAAACTGATATCGCGACATGGCAAAGTTCTGCACAAGTCTTTGTCAAAGCTCGTGGACGGAAAACTTTAGAGAGAAATTACTTCTACATTTATTCAGATTGATTTGTAAAAGCTTGTATGTCCGGGTTTTATTCGTAATTCATTCTAGGTGTTGATCACCTGACTTTTACCGGAGACGGAATTTCGGCACTAGGGCGCAAAATTCAATGCGATGCACGTATCAAAGATTCCGCGAGCATGTTATAATCCGCCTTTGGTACAAGTAATTTAGAAACGCGTTGTCAATTGCCTGGATCCTATGAGTTCGAGCAATATCATCTGAAACGTAGGTTAATTTATTTGGACATTATCGAATTAAATTAATTCATGTTAAATATTAACGTCATATCATATCAATAAAACTTTTTCGTATCACTCAGCAACTTCGAAACTATTTACTTGGAATTTCAAACGAATTGTGGTTACGACTCTGAGATATGTTTTGACGACATTACTATACAAAAACAAATAACAATTGGCCAAATTTGATCAAACTTTCATAACCATTGATTATTGTAATCCATCCAACGGAATATTCATTATTCTTGTAATAAATAACTTTGGAGGAAACTTGTGGTTTAAATTTCTTCTCCCATGCGTTTTGACACTACTTTGAATCCGGACTTGCGTTACGGATAAATCCGGAACCCTTTCTGATAAGAATTAAGATCAAATTACGATATCATTATAAGAGTGACTTCGTACATCAAAACAACACAACGTAGGTAAGTGAAATGATCATGTAGCGTATCAATTAACTAGACGAGCCAAACCATTTCAAAAAAAGAAAACAAAAGTAAAATTCAAGATTAATTAAATAAATCAATTAAAATAAGTTGTAAATCATTTAAACATCGATCAACCATCATCAATCACGGTCTCACTACAGACCCAATAAATTAAGTGTATTTTAAATCACAAGTCATTTTCTGTTAAAGCTCTTTTTTTTTAAATATTTATTATTTTCAAACTTATATCTCGCTTATGGTTAGTCCTACATGAAAAATGCAACTAACCATTTTGTAGGAAATCTTATCAGCTTAAATTTTAGTAAAAAGATAAAAATTGATAGGAGTAACTGTTTTCGAGATATAAGCAAGAAACCAAAAAACTGTTACCTTAATTAAGCGTTTGCATATAAGCAAATTTTGCACTATTAGTATTATTATTATTAATGTTATTGTTATTCATATGACGATTAAAAACGACTCTGAAAACTTTGGTGACTTTTACGTCTCCTCCTTTTTCCTCTACTAAAGTGTTAGACCCAATTAATTTAGTTTAATTTCGGTTTTTCAAACATTTTATTTTAAAGCAAATTTTTCTTAAAGATTATTTATATCCAACTCTATAACTCGCTTATGGTTGGTCCTACAAAAAAAATGCTAAAAACAATTTTGTAGGAAATTTTATCAGCTTTAATTTTGAAGAAAAGATAAAAATTTATAGAAGTAACTGTTTTCGAGATATAAGCAAAAAACCAAAGTGAAAACTGTAACCGTTACTGAACAAAAATATAATTCAGTTTTCAATGTTTGAGACGAAGACGAAAATGCAGCATTTAAAAACGACTCTGAAGACTTCAGTGACTTTTATGTCACCTCTTTTTTCTTCTAATAAAGTATAGGACCCAATAAATTAAGTGTATTTTAAATCACAAGTAATTTTTTGTTAAAGCACTTTTTTTTTAAATATTTATTATTTTCAAACTTATATCTCGCTTATGGTTAGTCCTACATGAAAAATGCAAATAACCATTTTGTAGGAAATTTTATCAGCTTAAATTTTAGTAAAAAGATAAAAATTGATAGGAGTAACTGTTTTCGAGATATAAGCAAGAAACCAAAAACCTGTTACCTTAATTAAGCGTTTGCATATAAGCAAATTTTGTACTATTAGTATTATTATTATTAATGTTATTGTTATTCATATGACAATTAAAAACGACTCTAAAAACTTTGGTGACTTTTACGTCTCCTCCTTTTTCCTCTACTAAAGTGTTAGACACAATTAATTTCGTTTAATTTCGGTTTTTCAAACATTTTATTTTAAAGCAAATTTTTCTTAAAGATTATTTATATCCAACTCTATAACTCGCTTATGGTTGATCCTACAAAAAAATGCTAAAAACAATTTTGTAGGAAATTTTATCAGCTTTAATTTTCAAGAAAAGATAAAAATTTATAGAAGTAACTGTTTTCGAGATATAAGCAAAAAACCAAAGTGAAAACTGTAACCGTTACTGAACAAAAATGTAATTCAGTTTTCAATGTTTGAGACGAAGACGAAAATGGAGCATTTAAAAACGACTCTGAAGACTTCAGTGACTTGTAAGTCACCTCCTTTTTCTTCTAATAAAGTATTGGACCCAATAAATTAAGTGTATTTTAAATCACAAGACATTTTCTGTTAAAGCACTTTTTTTTTAAATATTGATTATTTTCAAACTTACATCTCGCTTATGGTTAGTCCTACATGAAAAATGCAAATAACTATTTTGTTGGAAATTTTATCAGCTTTAATTTTAGTAAAAAGATAAAAATTGATAGGAGTAACTGTTTTCGAGATATAAGCAAGAAACCAAAAAACTGTTAACTTAATTAAGCGTTTGCATATAAGCAAATTTAGTGCTATTAGTATTATTATTATTAATGTTATTGTTATTAATATGACGATTAAAGACGACTCTGAAACCTTTAGTGACTTTTATGTCTTCTTCTTTTTCCTCTACTAAAGTATTAGACACAATTAATTTAGTTTAATTTCAGTATTTCAAACATTTTATTTTAAAGCAAATTTTTGTTAAATATTATTTAAATCCATCTCTATAACTCGCTTATGCTTGGTCCTACAAAAAAAATGCAAATAACTATTTTGTAGGAAATTTTATCAGCTTTAATTTTATAAAAAAAATAAAAATTGATAGGAGTAACTGTTTTCGAGATATAAGCAAGAAACCAAAACACTGTTACCTTAATTAAGCGTTTGCATATAAGCAAATTTAGTACTATTAGTATTATTATTATTAATGTTATTGTTATTAATATGACGTTTAAAGACGACTCTGAAACCTTTAGTGACTTTTATGTCTTCTTCTTTTTCCTCTACTAAAGTGTTAGACACAATTAATTTAGTTTTTTTTCAGTATTTCAAACATTTTATTTTAAAGCAAATTTTTGTTAAATATTATTTATATCCATCTCTTTAACTCGCTTATGCTTGGTCCTACAAAAAAAATGCAAATAACTATTTTGTAGGAAATTTTATCAGCTTTAATTTTAGTAAAAAGATAAAAATTGATAGGAGTAACTGTTTTCGAGATATAAGCAAGAAACCAAAACACTGTTACCTTAATTAAGCGTTTGCATATAAGCAAATTTAGTACTATTAGTATTATTATTATTAATGTTATTGTTATTAATATGACGACTAAAAACGACTCTGAAGACTTTGGTGACTTTTATGTATTCTCATTTTTCCTATACTAAAGTGTTAGACACAATTAATTTAGTTTTTCTTCAGTATTTCAAACATTTTATTCTAAAGCAAATTTTTGTTAAATATTATTTATATCCATCTCTATAACTCGCTTAATCTTAGTCCTACAAGAAAAATGCAAATAACTATTTTGTCGGAAATTTTATCAGTTTTAATTTTAGTAAAATGATAAAAATTGGTAGGAGTAACTGTTTTCGAGAGATAAGCAAGAAACAAAAAACTGTTACCTTAATAAAGCGCTTGCATATAAGCAAATTTAGTACTATTAGTATAATTATTATTAATGTTATTGTTAATAATATGACGACTAAAGACGACTCTAAAACATTTAGTGACTTTTATGTCTTTTCCCTTTTCCTCTACTAAAGTGTTAGACTCAATTAATTTAGTTTAATTTCGGTTTTTCAAACATTTTATTTTAAAGCAAATTTTTGTTAAAGATTATTTAGATCCAACTCTATAACTCGCTTATGGTTGGTCTTACAAAAGAAATGCAAATTAATATTTTGTAGGAAATTTTTTCAGCTTTAATTTTGAAAGAAAAATAAAAATTGACAGAAGTAACTGTTTTCGAGATATAAGCAAAAAACCAAAGTGAAAACTGTTACCGTTACTGAACACAAATGTAATTCAGTTTTCAATGTTTGAGACGAAGACGAAAATGGAGCATTTAAAAACGACTCTGAAGACTTCAGTGATTTTTATGTCACCTCCTTTTTCTTCTAATAAAGTATTGGACCCAATAAATTATGTGTATTTTAAATCACAAGACATTTTCTGTTAAAGCACTTTTTTTAAATATTAATTATTTTCAAACTTATATTTCGGTTATGGTTAGTTCTACATGAAAAATGCAAAAAACTATTTTGTAGGAAATTTTATCAGCTTTAGTTTTAGTAAAAAGATAAAAATTGATAGGAGTAACTGTTTTCGAGATATAAGCAAGAAACCAAAAAACTGTTACCTTAATTATGCGCTTGCATATAAGCAAATTTAGTACTAAAAACAACTCTGAAGACTTTGGTGACTTTTGTGTCTTTTCCTTTTTCCTCTACTAAAGTGTTAGACCCAATTAATTTAAGTTTAATATCGGTTTTTCAAACGTTTTATTTTAAAACAAATTTTTGTTAAAGATTATTTATATCCAACTCTATAACTCGCTTATGGTTGGTTCTACAAAAATCTAAACTAAATTAATTGGGTCTAACACTTTAGTAGAGGAAAAAGGAGAAGACATAAAAGTCACCAAAGTTTTCAGAGTCGTTTTTAGTCGTCATATTAATAACAATAACATTAATAATAATAATACTAATAGTACTAAATTTGCTTATATGCAAGCGCTTTATTAAGGTAACAGTTTTTTGGTTTCTTGCTTATATTTCGAAAACAGTTACTCCTATAAATTTTTATCTTTCCTTCAAAATTAAAGCTGATAAAATTTCCTACAAAATGTTTATTTGCATTTTTCATGTAGGAATAACCATAAGCGAGATATAAGTTTGAAAATAATTAATATATAAAAAAAAGTGCTTTCACAGAAAATGTCTTGTGATTTAAAATACACTTAATTTAATGGGTTCAATACTTTATTAGAAGAAAAAGGAGGTGACATAAAAGCCACTGAAGTCTTTAGAGTCGTTTTTAAATGCTGCATTTTCGTCTTCGTCTCAAACATTGAAAACTGAATTACATTTTTGTTTAGTAACAGTTACAGTTTTTTTATTGGTTTTTTGCTTATATCTCGAAAACAGTTACTCTTATCAAATTTTATCTTTCTTCCAAAATTAAAGCTGATAAAATTTCTAACAAAATAGTTATTTACATTTTTCTTGTAGGACCAAGCATAAACGACTTATAGAGTTGGATATAAATAATATTTAACAAAAATTTGCTTTAAAATAAAATGCTTGAAAAACCGGAATTAAACTAAATTAATTGTGTCTAACACTTTAGTAGAGGAAAAAGGAGAAGACATAAAAGTCACTAAATGTTTCAGAGTCGTGTTTAGTCGTCATATTAATAACAATAACATTAATAATTATAATACAAATAGTACTAAATTTGCTTATATGCAAACGCTTAATTAAGGTAACAGTTTTTTGGTTTCTTGCTTATATCTCGAAAACAGTTACTCCTATCAATTTTTATCTTTTCTTCAAAATTAAAGCTGATAAAGTTTCCTACAAAATAGTTATTTGCATTTTTTTGTAGAACCAACCATAAGCGAGTTATAGAGTTGGATATAAATAATCTTTAACAAAAATTTGCTTTAAAATAAAATGTTTGAAAAACCGATATTAAACTAAATTAATTGGGTCTAACACTTTAGTAGAGGAAAAAGGAGAAGACATAAAAGTCACCAAAATCTTCAGAGTTGTTTTTAGTACTAAATTTGCTTATATGCAAGCGCTAATTTAAGGTAACAGTTTTTTGGTTTCTTGCTTATATCTCGAAAACAGTTACTTCTATCAATTTTTATCTTTTTACTAAAATTAAAGCTGATAAAATTTCCTACAAAATAGTAATTTGCATTTTCCATGTGTGACTAACCATAAGCGAGATATAAGTTTGAAAATAATTAATATTTAAAATAATTAAATAATTAATATTTAAGAAAAAGTGCTTTAACAGAAAATGTCTTGTGATTTAAAATACACTTAATTTATTGGGTCCAATACTTAATTAGAAGAAAAAGGAGGTGACATAAAAGTTGCTGAAGTCTTCAGAGCCGTTTTTAAATGCTGCATTTCGTCTTCGTCTCAAACATTGAAAACTGAATTACATTTTTGTTCAGTAACTGTAACAGTTTTCACTTTGGTTTTTTGCTTATATCTCGAAAACAATAACTCCTATCAATTTTCGTCTTTTTTTCAAAATTGAAGCTGATAAAATTTCCAACAAAATAGTTATTTACATTTTTCTTGTAGGACCAAGCATAAGCGAGATATAAGATTGAAAATAATTAATAATTAAAAAAAAATGAGCTTTAACAGAAAATGTCTTGTGATTTAAAATACACTTAATTTATTGGGTCTAATACTTTATTAGAAGAAAAAGGAGGTGACATAAAAGTCACTGAAGTTTTCAGAGTTGATTTTAAATGCTGCATTTTCGTCTTCGTCTCAAATATTGAAAACTGAATTACATTTTTGTTCAGTAACAGTTACAGTTTTCTTATTGGTTTTTTGCTTATATCTTGAAAACTGTTACTCCTATCAATTTTTACCTTACTTTCAAGATTAAAGCTGATAAAATTTCCTACAAAATAGCTATTTGCATTTTTCTTGTAGGACCAACCATAAGCGAGTTATAGAGTTGAATATAAATAATCTTTAACAAAAATTTGCTTTAAAATAAAATGTTTGAAAAACCGAAATTAAACTAAATTAATTAAGACTAACACTTTAGTGGAGAAAAAAGGAGAAGACATAAAAGTCACCAAAGTCTTGAGAGTCGTTTTTAGTCGTCGTATTAATAACAATAACATTAATAATAATAATAGTAATAGTACTAAATTTGTTTATATGCAAGCGCTTAATTAAGGTAACAGTTTCTTGCTTATATCTCGAAAACAGTTACTCCTATCAATTTTTAACTTTTTACTAAAATTAAAGCTGATAAAATTTCCTACAAAATAGTTATTTGCATTTTTCATGTAGGACTAACCATAAGCGAGATATGTTTGAAAATAATTAATATTTAAAAAAAAATGCTTTAACAAAATATGTTTTGTGATTTAAAATACACTTAATTTATTAGGTCCAATTCTTTATTAGAAGAAAAAGGAGGTGACATATAAGTCACTGAAGTCTTCAGAGTCGATTTTAAATGCTGCATTTTCGTCTTCGTCTCAAACATTGAAAACTGAATTACATTTTTGTTCAGTAACAGTTACAGTTTTCTTATTGGTTTTTTGCTTATATCTCGAAAACAGTTACTCCTATCAATTTTTATTTATCTTTCAGAATTAAAGTTGATAAAATTTCCTACAAAATAGTTAAATGCATTTCTTTTGTAGAACCTACCGTAAGCGAGTTAAAGAGGTAGATATAAATAATCTTTAACAAAAATTTGCTTTAAAATTAAATGTTTGAAAAACTGATATTAAACTAAATTAATTGAGTCTAACACTTTAGTAGAGGAAAAAGGAGGAGACATAAAAGTCACTAAAGTATTCAGAATCGTCTTTAGTCGTCATATTAATAACAATAACATTAATAATAACAATACTATTAGTACTAAATTTGCTTATATGCAAGCGCTTAATTAAGGTAACAGTTTTTTTGTTGTTTGCTTATATCTCAAAAACAGTTACTCCTATCAATCTTTACCTTTTCACCAAAATTAAAGCTGATAAAATTTCCTTCAAAATCGTTATTTGCATTTTTCATGTATTATTCATGTATTATTATTATTAATATTATAATTATTATTATTGTTATTATTACTATTATTTTTATTATTATTATTACTATTATTATTATTATTATTATTATTATTATTATTATTATTATTATTATTATTATTATTATTAATATTATTATTATTAAAAACCGATTATAACTTTTGTATAGTAAATGTTTTTATACCAGTTTTAAAATGAGTTTTTAATTTTAGACAATTTCTTGCCTAAAAACACAGATCACAGATGATCTCTTGCATAGAAATGAGAAAACGCTCAGATAACACAAAATAAGCTACATTTTTCCTTAGAAAAACTAATCTTTAATTTAGAAAGAAATTCATTATTATAAGTATTATTATTATTATTATTATTATTATTATTATTATTATTATTATTATTATTATTATTATTATTATCATTATTATTACTTTTATTACTATTATTATTATTATTATTATTATTATTAAAAACCGATTATAACTTTTGTATAGTAAATGTTTTTATTGTATTTTAAATCACAAGGCATTTTCTGTTAAAACACTTTTTTTTAAATATTAATTATTTTCAAACTTATATCTCGCTTATGGTTAGTCCTACATGAAAAATGCAAATAACTCTTTTGTAGGAAATTTTATCAGCTTTAATTTTAGTAAAAAGATAAAAATTGATAGGAGTAACTGTTTTCGAGATATAAGCAAGAAACCAAAAAACTGTTACCTTAATTAAGCGCTAGCATATAAGCAAATATAGTACTATTAGTATTATTTTTATTAATGTTATTGTTATTAATATGACGACTAAAGACGACTCTGAAACCTTTAGTGACTTTTATGTCTCTTCCTTTTTCCTCTACTAAAGTGTTAGACTCAATTAATTTAGTTTAATTTCAGTTTTTCAAACATTTAATTTTAAAGCAAATTTTTGTTAAAGATTATTTATATATACCTCTTTAACTCGCTTACGGTAGGTTCTACAAAAGAAATGCATTTAACTATTTTGTAGGAAATTTTATCAGCTTTAATTTTGAAAAAAAGATAAAAATTGATAAGAGTAAATGTTTTCGAGATATAAGCAAAAAAAAAAAACCGAAATTAAACTAAATTATTTGTGTCTAACACTTTAGTAGAGAAAAAAGAAGAAGACATAAAAGTCACCAAAGTCTTCAGAGTTGATTTTAGTACTAAATTTGCTTATATGCAAGCCCTTAATTAAGGTAACAGTTTTTTGGTTTCTTGCTTGTATCTCGAAAACAGTTACTCCTATCAATTTTTATCTTTTCACTAAAATTAAAGCTGATAAAATTTCCTGCAAAATAGTTATTTGCATTTTTCATGTAGGACTAACCATAAGCGAGATATAAGTTTGAAAATAATTAATATTTAAAAAAAAATATGTTTTAACAAAAAATGTCTTGTGATTTAAAATACACTTAATTTATTGGGTCCAATACTTTATTAGAAGAAAAAGGAGGTGACAGAAATGTCACTGAAGTTTTTAGAGTCGTTTGTAAATGATGCATTTTCGTCTTCGTCTCAAATATTGAAAACTGAATTACATTTTTGTTCAGTAACTGTAACAGTTTTCACTTTGGTTTTTTGCTTATATCTCGAAAACAGTTACTCCTATAAATTTTTATCTTTCCTTCAAAATTAAAGCTGATAAAATTTCCTACAAAATAGTTTTTAGGATTTTTTTTGTAGAACCAACCATAAGCGAGTTATAGAGTTGGATATAAATATTCTTTAACAAAAATTTGCTTTAAAATTAAATGTTTGAAAAACCGAAATTAAACTAAATTAATTGAGTCTAACACTTTGGTATAGGAAAAAGGAGAAGACATAAAAGTCACCAAAGTCTTCAGAGTCGTTTTTAGTCGTCATATTAATAACAATAACAATAATAATAATAATAATACTAATAGTACTAAATTTGCTTATATGCAAGCGTTTTATTAAGGTAACAGTTTTTTGGTTTCTTGCTTATATCTCGAAAACAGTTACCCCTATCAATTTTTATCTTTTTACTAAAATTAAAGCTGATAAAATTTCCTACAAAATAGTTTTTAGGATTTTTTTTGTAGAACCAACCATAAGCGAGTTATAGAGTTGGATATAAATAATCTTTAACAAAAATTTGCTTTAAAATTAAATGTTTGAAAAACCAAATTAAACTAAATTAATTGAGTCTAACACTTTGGTATAGGAAAATGGAGAAGACATAAAAGTCACCAAAGTCTTCAGAGTCGTTTTTAGTCGTCATATTAATAACAATAACAATAATAATAATAATAATACTAATAGTACTAAATTTGCTTATATGCAAGCGCTTTATTAAGGTAACAGTTTTTTGGTTTCTTGCTTATATCTCGAAAACAGTTACTCCTAACAATTTTTATCTTTTTACTAAAATTTAAGCTAATAAAATTTCTTACACAATGTTTATTTGCATTTTTCATGTAGGACTAACCATAAGCGAGATATAAGTTTGAAAATAATTAATAATTAAAAAAAAATGTGCTTTAACAGAAAATGCCTTGTGATTTAAAATACACTTAATTTATTGGGTCCAATACTTAATTAGAAGAAAAAGGAGGTGACATAAAAGTCACTGAAGTCTTTAAAGTCGTTTTTAAATGCTGCATTTCGTCTTCGTCTCAAACATTGAAAACTGAATTACATTTTTGTTCAGTAACTGTAACAGTTTTCACTTTGGTTTTTTGCTTATATCTCGAAAACAATTACTCCTATCAATTTTCATCTTTCTTTCAAAATTAAAGCTGATAAAATTTCCAACAAAATAGTTTTTTACATTTTTCTTGTAGGACCAAGCATAAGCGAGATACAAGTTTGAAAATAATTAATAATTAAAAAAAAATGTGCTTTAACAGAAAATGTTTTGTGATTTAAAATACACTTAATTTATTGGGTCCAATACATTATTATAAAAAAAAGGAGGTGACATAAAAGTCACTGAAGTTTTCAGAGTCGATTTTCATTTTCGTCTTCGTCTCAAACATTGAAAACTGAATTACATTTTTGTTCAGTAACAGTTACAGTTTTCTTATTGGTTTTTTGCTTATATCTTGAAAACTGTTACTCCTATCAATTTTTATCTTTCTTTTAAGATTAAAGCTGATAAAATTTTCTACAAAATTTTTTTTGTCTAAACTGATACAAAATTCGGTGGTTTGTGCCCGAATACAAAGTTTTCAGATTCTTTAATGTTAGGTTTGCTGCTTCTAACAAAGAATCAACGAAAATATTTTGTTTTAATACAAACTGCAATATAAAATGTCTTTATAAGACAAAACATGATGTTTGGCATATGTTTAATAAAAATCTACTCGTTTGGAAGCATAGAATCATTCCAAATAAGCTATTCTCGTCGAAACCATAATGTAATTAGTATTTTGTGCTAGAATACAGCGTTTTTGTTAGATTTATTAACAATTTTGTTTATTTTAAGCAATGAAACGAATAGGATTAGCTGCCTTTATCCAAAGTGATACATAAATTGCTCTTTTATGCCAGATTAATACGTTTTTAGTCTGTTCGATGTAAGTTTTCTTGTTCAAAGCAAAAGATCGTCTAAAATAAGCCGTTTTTGTTTGAACTGATAAACAATTCAGACTAAGACTCAACAAAAATAATTTGTTTTAATCCAAACTGATACTTTTTGACCCTATAAGAGTCCTATAAGAGTCCGAGATACGCCGTTCTCGTCAAGTCTATAACGTAATTCGTTTTTTTGTGTCAGAATACGACGTTTTCGGTCTGTTTAATATAAGTTTTTAATAATAATAATAATAACAATAATAATAATAATAATAATAATAATAATAATAATAATAATAATAGTAATAATAATAGTAATAATAATAATAATATTAATAATAATAATAATGAAAATAATAATAGTAATAAAAGTAAGCTTAGTTTTCTAAGCAAAAATGAAGCTTATTTTGTGTGTTATATGAGCGTTTTCTCATTTCTATGCAAGAAATCATCTGTGATCTGTGTATTTAGGCAAGAAATTGTCTAAAATTAATAACGCATTTTAAAACCGGTATAAAAACATTTACTATACAAAAGTTAATAATAAAAATAATAAAAATAATAATAATAATAATACTAATAATAATAATAATAATAATAATAATAATAATAATAATAATAATAATAATAATAATAATAATATAATAATAATAATAATAATAATAATAATAATAATAATAATAGTAATAAAAGTAAGCTTAGTTTTCTAAGCAAAAATGAAGCTTATTTTGTGTGTTATATGAGCGTTTTCTCATTTCTATGCAAGAGATCATCTGTGATCTGTGTTTTTAGGCAAGAAATTGAATAAAATTAATAACTCATTTTAAAACTGGTATAAAAACATTTACTATACAAAAGTTAATAATAATTATAATAATAATAAAAATGATAATAATAATAATAATAATAATAATAATAATAATAATAATAATAATAATAATAATAATAATAATAATAATAATAATAATAATAATAATAATAATAATAATAATAATAATAATAATAATAATAATGATAATAATACTTATAATAATGAATTTCTTTCTAAAATAAAGCTTAGTTTTTCTAAGCAAAAATGATGCTTATTTTGTGTTATCTGAGCGTTTTCTCATTTCTATGCAAGAGATCACCTGTGATCTGTGTTTTTAGGCGAGAAATTGTCTAAAATTAATAACTCATTTTAAAACTGGTATAAAAACATTTACTATACAAAAGTTATAATCGGTTTTTAATAATAATAATATTAATATTAATAATAATAATAATAATAATAATAATAATAATAATAATAATAATAATAATAATAGTAATAATAATAATAAAAATAATAATAATAATAATAATAATAATAATAATAATAATAATAATAATAATAGTAATAGTAACATAAGTAATAATAATAATAATAATACTTTTAATAAGGAAAAATGGAGCTTATTTTGTGTGTTACATGAGTGTTTTCTCATTTCAATGCAAAAGATCATGTGTGATCTGTGTTTTTAGGCAATCTAAGCCATTTTATAGTTTTTAATATTTAACAAAAATTTGCTTTATCAACTCCTATCAATTTTTACTTTTTCACCAAAATTAAAGGTGATAAAAATTCCTACAAAATTGTTATTTGCATTTTTCATGTAGAACATTAATAATAATAATACTAATATTACTAAATTTGCTTATATGCAAGCGCTTAATTAAGGTAACAGTTTTTTGGTTTCTTGCTTATAACTCGAAAACAGTTACTCCTATCAATTTTTGAATTTTTACTAAAATTAAAGCTGATAAAATTTCCTACAAAATAGTAATTTGCATTTTTAATGTAGGACTAACCATAAGCGAGATATAAGTTTGAAAATAATTAATATTTAAAAAAAAAGTGCTTTAACAGAAAATGTCTTGTGATTTAAAATACACTTAATTTAATGGGTCCAATACTTTATTAGAAAAAAAAAGAGGAGGCATAAAAGTCACTGAAGTCTTCAGAGGCGATTTTAAAGGCTGCATTTTCGTCTTTGTCTCAAACATTGAAAACTGAATTACATTTTTGTTCAGTAACAGTCACAGTTTTCTTATTGGTTTTTTGCTTATATCTCAAAAACAGTTACTCCTATAAAAATAAAAATAAATAAAATGTTTGAAAAACCGAAATTAAACTAAATTAATTAAGACTAACACTTTAGTAGAGGAAAAAGGAGAAGACATAAAAGTCACCAAAGTCTTGAGAGTCGTTTTTAGTCGTCATATTAATAACAATAACATTAATAATAATAATACTAATATTACTAAATTTGCTTATATGCAAGCGCTTAATTAAGGTAACAGTTTTTTGGTTTCTTGCTTATATCTCGAAAACAGTAACTTATGTCAATTTTCATCTTTTTACTAAAATTAAAGCTGATAAAATATCCTACAAAATAGTTATTTGCATTTTTCATGTAGGACTAACCATAAGCGAGATATATGATTGAAAATAATTAATATTTAAAAAAAAAGTGCTTTAAGAGAAAATGTCTTGTGATTTAAAATACACTTAATTTATTGGGTCCAATACTTTATTAGAAGAAAAAGGAGGTGACATAAAAGTCACTGAAGTCTTCAGAGTCGTTTTTAAATGCTGCATTTTCGTCTTCGTCTCAAACATTGAAAACTGAATTACATTTTTGTTCAGTAACTGTAACAGTTTTCACTTTGGTTTTTTGCTTATATCTCGAAAACACCAAAATAGTTATTTACATTTTTCTTGTAGGACCAAGCATAACCAAGTTATAGAGTTGGATATAAATAATATTAAACAAAAATTTGCTTTAAAATAAAATGTTTGAAAAACCGAAATTAAACGAAATTAATTGTGTCTAACACTTTAGTAGAGGAAAAAGGAGAAGACATAAAAGTCACTAAAGTCTTAAGAATCGTCTTTAATTGTCATATTAATAAAAATAACATTAATAATAACAATACTATTAGTACATTTGCTTATATGCAAGCGCTTAATTAAGGTAACAGTTTTTTTTTTGTTTGCTTATATCTCGAAAACAGTTACTCCTATCAATTTTTACCTTTTCACCAAAATTAAAGCTGATAAAATTTCCTTCAAAATCGTTTTTTGCATTTTTCATGTAGAACTAACCATAAGCAAGATATAAGTTTGAAAATAATTAATAATTAAAAAAAATGTGTTTTAACAGAAAATGTCTTGTGATTTAAAATACACTTAATTTATTGTGTCCAATACTTAATTAGAAGAAAAAGGAGGTGACAGTAAATGCTGCATTTTCGTCTTCGTCTCAAACATTAAATACTGAATTACATTTTTGTTTAGTAACTGTTACAGTTTTCACTTTGGTTTTTTGCTTATATCTCGAAAACAGTTACTCCTATCAATTTTTTTATTTCTTTCAAAATTAAAGCTGATAAATTTTTTTACAAAATAGTTTTTTGCATTTTTTTTTGTAGGACCAACCATAAGCGAGTTATAGAGTTGGATATAAATAATCTTTAACAAAAATTTGATATAAAATAAAATGTTTGAAAAACTAAAATTAAACTAAATTAATTGTGTCTAACACTTTAGTGGAGGAAAAAGGAAGAAGACATAAAAGTCACCAAAGTTTTGAGAGTCGTTTTTAGATGTCATATTAATAACAATAACATTAATAATAATAATACTAATAGTACTAAATTTGCTTATATGCAAGCGCTTAATTAAGGTAACAGTTTCTTGCTTATATCTCGAAAACAGTTACTCCTATTAATTTTTAACTTTTTACTAAAGTTAAAGCTGATAAAATTTCCTACAAAATAGTTATTTGCATTTTTCATGTAGGACTAACCATAAGCGAGATATAAGTTTGAAAATAATTAATATTTAAAAAAAAAGTGCTTTAACAGAAAATGTTTTGTGATTTAAAATACACTTAATTTATTAGGTCCAATACTTTATTAGAAGAAAAAGGAGGTGACAGAAATGTCACTGAAGTTTTTAGAGTCGTTTGTAAATGATGCATTTTCGTCTTCGTCTCAAATATTGAAAACTGAATTACATTTTTGTTCAGTAACTGTAACAGTTTTCACTTTGGTTTTTTGCTTATATCTCGAAAACAGTTACTCCTATCAATTTTTATTTTTCTTTCAAAATTAAAGCTGATAAAATTTTCTACAAAATAGTTATTTACATTTTTCTTGTAGGACCAACCATAAGCGAGTTATTGCGTTGGATATAAATAATATTTAACAAAAACTTGCTTTAATAAAATGTTTGAAAAACTAAAATTATACTAAATTAATTGTGTCTAACACTTTAGTGGAGGAAAAAGGAGAAGACATAAAAGTCACTAAAGGTTTCAGAGTCGTCTTTAGTCGTCATATTAATAACAATAACATTAATAATAATAATACTAATAGTACTAAATTTGCTTACATTCAAACGCTTAATTAAGGTAACAGTTTTTTGGTTTCTTGCTTATATCTCGAAAACAGTAATTTATGTCAATTTTCATCTTTTTACTAAAATTAAAGCTGATAAAATATCCTACAAAATAGTTATTTGCATTTTTCATGTAGGACTAACCATAAGCGAGATATAAGTTTGTAAATAATTAATATTTAAAAAAAAAGTGCTCTAACAGAAAATGTCTTGTGATTTAAAATACACTTAATTTAATGGGTCCAATACTTTATTAGAAGAAAAAGGAGGTGACATAAAAGTCACTGAGGTCTTCAGAGTCGATTTTAAATGCTGCATTTTCGTCTTTGTCTCAAACATTGAAAACTGAATTATATTTTTGTTCAGTAACAGTTACAGTTTTCTTATTGGTTTTTTGCTTATATCTCGAAAACAGTTACTCCTATCAATTTTTATCTTTCTTTCAAAGTTAAAGCTGATAAAATTTCCTACAAATAGTTATTTGCATTTTTCTTGTAGGACCAACCATAAGCGAGTTATAGAGTTGGATATAAATAATCTTTAACAAAAATTTGCTTTAAAATAAAATGTTTGAAAATCCAAAATTAAACTAAATTAATTAAGACTAACACTTTAGTAGAGGAAAAAGGAGAATACACAAAAGTCACCAAAGTCTTGAGAGTCGTTTTTAGTCGTCATATTAATGACAATAACATTAATAATAATAATACTAATATTACTAAATTTGCTTATATGCAAGCGCTTAATTAAGGTAACAGTTTTTTGGTTTCTTGCTTATATCTCGAAAACAGTTACTCCTATCAATTTTTATCTTTCTACTAAAATTAAAGCTGATAAAATTTTCTACAAAATAGTAGTTTGCATTTTTCATGAAGGACTAACCATAAGCGAGATATAAGTTTGAAAATAATTAATATTTGAAAAAAAAGTGCTTTAACAGAAAATGTCTTGTGATTTAAAATACTCTTAATTTATTGGGTCCAATACTTTATAAGAAGAAAAAGGAGGTGACATAAAAGTCACTGAAGTTTTCAGAGTCGATTTTAAATGCTGCATTTTCGTCTTCGTCTCAAACATTGAAAACTGAATTACATTTTTGTTCAGTAACAGTTACAGTTTTCTTATTGGTTTTTTGCTTATATCTCAAAAACTGTTACTCCTATCAATTTTTATCTTTCTTTCAAAATTAAAGCTGATAAAATTTCCTTCAAAATCGTTATTTGCATTGTTCTTGTAGGACCAACCATAAGCGAGTTATGGAGTTGGATATAAATAATATTTAACAAAAATTTGCTTTAAAATAAAATGTTTGAAAAACTGAAATTAAACTAATTTAATTGTGTCTAACACTTTAGTAGAGGAAAAAGAAAAAGACATAAAAGTCACTAAAGGTTTCAGAGTCGTCTTTAGTCGTCATATTAATAACAATAACATTAATAATAATAATACTAATAGTACTAAATTTGCTTATATGCAAACGCTTAATTAAGGTAACAGTGTTTTGGTTTCTTGCTTATATCTCAAAAACAGTTACTCCTTTCAATTTTTATCTTTTTATTAAAATTAAAGCTGATAAAATTTCCTACGAAATAGTTATTTGCATTTCTTTTGTAAGACCAACCATAAGCGAGTTATAAAGTTGGATATAAATAATCTTCAACAAAAATTTGCTTTAAAATAAAATGTTTGAAAAACCGAAATTAAACTAAATTAATTGAGTCTAACACTTTAGTGTAGGAAAAAGGAGAAGACATAAAAGTCACCAAAGTTTTTAGAGTCTTTTTTAGTCGTCATTTTAATAACAATAACATTAATAATAATAATACTAATAGTACTAAATTTGCTTATAAGCAAGCGCTTTATTAAGGTAACAGTTTTTTGGTTTTTTGGTTATATCAATTTTTATCTTTTTACTAAAATTAAAGCTGATAAAATTTCCTACAAAATAGTTATTTGCATTTTTCATGTAGGACTAACCATAAGCGAGATATAAGTTTGTAAATAATTAATATTTAAAAAAAAAGTGCTCTAACAGAAAATGTCTTGTGATTTAAAATACACTTAATTTAATGGGTCCAATACTTTATTAGAAGAAAAAGGAGGTGACATAAAAGTCACTGAGGTCTTCAGAGTCGATTTTAAATGCTGCATTTTCGTCTTTGTCTCAAACATTGAAAACTGAATTATATTTTTGTTCAGTAACAGTTACAGTTTTCTTATTGGTTTTTTGCTTATATCTCGAAAACAGTTACTCCTATCAATTTTTATCTTTCTTTCAAAGTTAAAGCTGATAAAATTTCCTACAAACAGTTATTTGCATTTTTCTTGTAGGACCAACCATAAGCGAGTTATAGAGTTGGATATAAATAATCTTTAACAAAAATTTGCTTTAAAATAAAATGTTTGAAAATCCAAAATTAAACTAAATTAAGACTAACACTTTAGTAGAGGAAAAAGGAGAATACATAAAAGTCACCAAAGTCTTGAGAGTCGTTTTTAGCCGTCATATTAATGACAATAACATTAATAATAATAATACTAATATTACTAAATTTGCTTATATGCAAGCGCTTAATTAAGGTAACAGTTTTTTGGTTTCTTGCTTATATCTCGAAAACAGTTACTCCTATCAATTTTTATCTTTCTACTAAAATTAAAGGTGATAAAATTTCCTACAAAATAGTAGTTTGCATTTTTCATGAAGGACTAACCATAAGCGAGATATAAGTTTGAAAATAATTAATATTTGAAAAAAAAGTGCTTTAACAGAAAATGTCTTGGGATTTAAAATACTCTTAATTTATTGGGTCCAATACTTTATTAGAAGAAAAAGGAGGTGACATAAAAGTCACTGAAGTTTTCAGAGTCGATTTTAAATGCTGCATTTTCGTCTTCGTCTCAAACATTGAAAACTGAATTACATTTTTGTTCAGTAACAGTTACAGTTTTCTTATTAACTCTTATAGAGTTGGATATAAATAATCTTTAACAAAAATTTGCTTTAAAATAAAATGTTTGAAAAACCGAAATTCAACTAAATTAATTGTGTCTAACACTTTAGTAGAGGAAAAAGGAGGAGACATAAAAGTCACTAAAGTCTTCAGAATCGTCTTTAGTCGATTAGCATAGAAATGAGAAAACGCTCATGATAACACAAAATAAGCATCATTTTTGCTTAGAAAAACTAAGCTTTAATTTAGAAAGAAATTCATTATTATAAGTATTATTATCATTATTATTATTATTATTATTATTATTATTATTATTATTAACTTTTGTATAGTAAATGTTTTTATACCAGTTTTAAAATGAGTTATTAATTTTAGACAATTTCTTGCCTAAAAACACAGATCACAGATGATCTCTTGCATAGAAATGAGAAAACGCTCAGATAACACAAAATAAGCATCTTTTTTGCTTAGAAAAACTAAGCTTTAATTTAGAAAGAAATTCATTATTATAAGTATTATTATCATTATTATTATTATTATTATTATTATTATTATTATTATTATTATTATTATTATTATTATTATTATTATTATTATTATTATTAACTTTTGTATAGTAAATGTTTTTATACCAGTTTTAAAATGAGTTATGAATTTTAGACAATTTCTTGCCTAAAAACACAGATCACAGATGATCTCTTGCATAGAAATGAGAAAACGCTCATATAACACAAAATAAGCTTCATTTTTGCTTAGAAAACTAAGCTTACTTTTATTACTATTATTATTTTTATTATTATTATTATTATTGTTATTATTATTATTATTATTATTAAAAACTTATATTAAACAGACAGAAAATGTCGTATTCTGACACAAAAAAACAAATTACGTTATAGACTTGACGAGTACGGCGTATCTCGGACTCTTATAGGACTCTTATAGGGTCAAAAAGTATCTGTTTGGATTAAAACAAATTATTTTTGTTGAGTCTCAGTCAGAATTGTTTATCAGTTCAAACAAAAACGGCTTATTTTAGACGATTTTTACTTTAAACAAAAAAACTTACATCGAACAGACTAAAAACGTATTAATCTGGCATAAAAGAGCAATTTATGTATCACTTTGGATAAAGGCAGCTAATCCTATTCGTTTCATTGCTTAAAATAGACAAAATTGTTAATAAATCTAACAAAAACGCTGTATTCTAGCACAAAATACAAATTACATTATAGTTTCGACGAGAATAGCTTATTTGGAATGATTCAATGCTTCCAAACGAGTAAATTTTTATTAAACAAATGCCAAACATCATGTTTTGTCCTATAAAAACATTTTATATTGCAGTTTGTATTAAAACAAAATATTTTCGTTGATTCTTTGTTAGAAGCAGCAAACCTAACATTAAAGAATCTGAAAACTTTGTATTCGGACACAAACCACCGAATTTTGTATCAGTTTAGACAAAAACGGTTGATTTTCGACAATATTTTGCTTTGAAGAAGAAAACTTATATCAAACTGACTAAAAACGTCTTATTTTAGCACAAAACAAAAGATTTGCGTTATAGTCTTAACGAGAGCTGTTAATTTCAAACGGTTCTATGCTTTGAAACGAGTAAACTTTCACTGTACAGAGGAAAAACATCTTATTTCGCCTTTTAAAAACGATTCATGCCACAGTTTGGATAAAAACCAATTATTTTCGTTAATTCATTGTTACAAACATGAAACCTTACATCAAAGTAACTGAAAACCCCTTATTCAGGCACAGAAATTAGAATTACGTTTCAGTCTGGACAAAAACTGCTTACTTTAGCCGATCCTTTGTTTTGAATACAAAAACTTACATTACAAAAATTAAAAACGTCTTATTCTGGCTGAAACTGCAAATTATATATTACTCTAGATAAAAGCAATTTATCCTGATTACTCCTTTACTTAGAATAGAGTAAACTTGTATAAAAATTAATGAAAACTTTAAATTTCGTCTCAAAGAAATAATTTACGTTATAGTTTGGACCAGCACTGTTTATTTCAAACGATTTTATGATTCAAAACTAATGAACTTTTATGGGGCAGATGCAAAACCACATATTACCATATAAAGCGTTGTTTTAAAGCAAATTATTACCTTTTGCAACAAGAAATTTCACGAAAAAGAAACTGAAAACTTCGTATCCATGCACAAATATCGAATTACGTATCAGTTTAGGCAAATACAGCTTATTTTAAACGATTCCTTGCTATAAACAAGAAAAATTTTATCAAAAATATTGAAAACATCTTATTCTTGAAAATAAGAGCAAATTATGTATCAGTTTTAACAAAAGCGGATTACTCTGTTTGATTCTATGCTTAGAGTAGAGTAAACTACTATAAAACGTAATGAAAACTCTATATTCAAGCTCAAAAGAACAAATTACGTTATAGTTTTGACAAAAAAAAATTATTTCGGACGACTACATACTTCGAAATAAGCAAAATTTAAATGAACAAGTGCAAAAGCTAATACTTTGCTTTAAAATAACGATTTATGTGGTAATATGGTATTTTGCATCTGTCATATAAAAGTTTACTCGTTTCGCTCCATTGAATCATTCGAAATAAATTATTTTGACACAACGAAAATAATTTTTTTGTTTAAACTGTAACATGTCGTTTTTATAAAACGAACTAAGACGTTTGGCATCTGTTTAGTGAAAGTTTTCTCGTTTGGTGGCATAAAATCGTTTGAAAATAAAAGTTCTGGTCAAAACTATAACGTAAATTATTTCTTTGAGACGAAATTTAAAGGTTTCATTAAGGTTTAGACAAGTTTGCTCTATTCAAAGCAAAGGAGTAATCAGGATAAACTGCTTTTGTCCGAAGTAATACATAATTTGCAGTTTTAAGCTAGAATAAGACGTTTTTAATCTTTTTAATGTAAGTTTTCGTGTTCAAAAGAAAGAATCGTCTAAAATAAGCAATTTGTGTCCAGACTGAAACGTAATTTGTTTTTCTGGGCCTGAACAAGAGGTTTTCAGTTTCTTTGATGTAAGGTTTCTTGTTTGTAACAATGAATAAACAAAAATCATTGGTTTTAATCCAAACTGTGACATAAATCGTTTTTTAAAGGCGAAATCAGACGTTTTGCCTCTGTTCAGTGAAAGTATACTGGTTTCAAAGCATAGAATCGTTTGAAATTAACAGTTCTCGTCAAGACTATAACGCAAATCTTTAAAGTGATACAAAGAAATAATTTACGTTATAGTTTTGACCAGAACTGTTAATTTCAAACGATTTTATGCCCCCAAACGAGAAAACTTTTACTAAACAGATGCCAAACGTCTTAGTTCGTTTTATAAAAGCGACTTATGTTATAGTTTAAACAAAAACAAATTATTTTCGTTGTTGTGTCAAAATAATTTATTTCGAATGATTCAATGGAGCGAAACGAGTAAACTTTTATAGGACAGATGCAAAATACCATATTACCACATAAATCGTTATTTTAAAGCAAAGTATTAGCTTTTGCACTTGTTCAATTAAAGTTTGCTTACTTTGAAGCACGTAATCGTCCGAAATATTTTTTTTTGTCAAAACTATAACGTAATTTGTTCTTTTGAGCTTGAATATAAAGTTTTCATTACCTTTTATAGTAGTTTACTCTACTCTAAGCATAGAATCAAACAGAGTAATCCGCTTTTGTTAAAACTGATACATAATTTGCTCTTATTTTCGAGAATAAGACGTTTTCAAGATGCTTGATAAAATTTTTCTGGTTTATAGCAAGGAATCATTTAAAATAAGCTGTATTTGCCTAACGCTTTATATGGTGATATGTGGTTTTACATCTGCCCCATAAAAGTTCATTAGTTTCGAATCATAAATTCGTTTGAAATAAACAGTGCTGGTCAAAACTATAACGTAAATTATTTCTTTGAGACGAAATTTAAAGTTTTCATTAAGTTTTATACAAGTTTACTCTAATCTAAGTAAAGGAGTAATCAGGATAAATTGGTTTTATCTAGAGTAATATATAATTTGCTGTTTTCAGCCAGAATAAGACGTTTTTAATCTTTTTAATGTAAGTTTTCGTGTTCAAAACAAAGGATCGTCTAAAATAAGCAGTTTTTGTCCAGACTGAAACGTAATTCGAATTTCTGTGCCTAAATAAGGGGTTTTCAGTTTTTTTGATGTAAGGTTTCTTGTTTGTAACAATGAATTAACAAAAATAATTGGTTTTTATCCAAACTGTGGCATTAAGACTTTAAGACTATAACGCAAATCTTTTGTTTTGTGCTAAAATAAGACGTTTTTAGTCAGTTTGATATGTTTTCTTATTCAAAGCAAAATATTGTCGAAAATCAACCGTTTTTGTCTAAACTAATACAAAAATCGGTGGTTTGTGTCCGAATACAAAGTTTTCAGATTCTATAATGATAGGTTTGCTGCTTCTAACAAAGAATCAACGAAAATATTTTGTTTTAATACAAACTGCAATTTAAAATGTCTTTATAGGACAAAACATGATGTTTGGCATCTGTTTAATAAAAATTTACTCGTTTGGAAGCATAGAATCATTCCAAATAAGCTATTCTCGTCGAAACTATAATGTAATTAGTATTTTGTGCTAGAATACAGCGTTTTTGTTAGATTTATTAACAATTTTGTCTATTTTAAGCAATGAAACGAATAGGATTAGCTGCCTTTATCCAAAGTGATACATAAATTGCTCTTTTATGCCAGATTAATACGTTTTTAGTCTGTTCGATGTAAGTTCTCTTGTTCAAAGCAAAAGATCGTCTAAAATAAGCCGTTTTTGTTTGAACTGATAAACAATTCAGACTGAGACTCAACAAAAATAATTTGTTTTAATCCAAACTGATACTTTTTGATCCTATAAGAGTCCTACAAGAGTCCGATATACGCCGTTCTCGTCAAGTCTATAACGTAATTCGTTTTTTTGTGTCAGAATACGACGTTTTCTGTCTGTTTAATATAAGTTTTTAATAATAATAATAATAATAATAACAATAATAATAATAATAATAATAATAATAATAATAATAATAATAATAATAGTAATAATAATAATAATATTAATAATAATAATAATAAAAATAATATTAGTAATAAAAGTAAGCTTTGTTTTCTAAGCAAAAATGAAGCTTATTTTGTGTTATATGAGCGTTTTCTCATTTCTATGCAAGAGATCATCTGTGATCTGTGTTTTTAGGCAAGAAATTGTCTAAAATTAATAACTCATTTTAAAACTGGTATAAAAACATTTACTATACAAAAGTTATAATCGGTTTTTAATAATAATAATATTAATAATAATAATAATAATGGTAATAATAATAATAAAAATAATAGTAGTAATAATTATAATAATAATATTAATAATAATAATAATAATAATAGTAATAGTAACATAAGTAAAAATTGATAGGAGTAACTGTCTTTAAGCAAAAAACAAAAAAACTGTTACCTTAATTAAGCGTTTGCATATAAGCAAATTAGTACTACTAGTATTGTAGTATTATAAATGTTATTGTTATTAATATGACGACTAAAGACAACTCTAGGACTTTAGTGACTTTTATGTCTCCTCCTTTTTCCTCTACTAAAGTGTTAGACACAATTAGTTTAGTTTAATTTCAGTTTTTCAAACATTTTATTTTAAAGCAAATTTTTGTTAAATATTAAAAACTATAAAATGGCTTAGATTGCCTGAAAACACAGATCACACATGATCTTTTGCATAGAAATGAGAAAACGCTCATGTAACACACAAAATAAGCTCCATTTTTTCTTATTAAAAGTATTATTATTATTATTACTTATGTTACTATTACTATTATTATTATTATTATTATTATTATTATTATTACTATTATTTTTATTTTTATTATTACTATTATTGTTATTATTAATATTATTATTATTAAAAACCGATTATAACTTTTGTATAGTAAATGTTTTTATACCAGTTTTAAAATGAGTTATTAATTTTAGACAATTTCTTGCCTAAAAACACAGATCACAGATGATCTCTTGCATTGAAATGAGAAAACGCTCAGATAACACAAAATAAGCATCATTTTTGCTTAGAAAAACTAAGCTTTAATTTAGAAAGAAATTTATTATTATAAGTATTATTATCATTATTATCATTATTATTATTATTATTATTATTATTATTATTTTTATTATTATTATTATTATTATTATTATTTTTATTACTATTATTATTATTATTATTATTATTAACTTTTGTATAGTAAATGTTTTTATACCAGTTTTAAAATGCGTTGTTAATTTTATTCAATTTCTTGCCTAAAAACACAGATCCCAGATGATCTCTTGCATAGAAATGAGAAAACGCTCATATAACACACAAAATAAGCTTCATTTTTGCTTAGAAAACTAAGCTTACTTTTATTACTATTATTATTATTTTTATTATTATTATTGATATTATTATTACTATTATTATTATTATTACTATTATAATTATTATTATTATTATTGTTATTATTATTATTATTATTAATAAAAACTTATATTAAACAGACAGAAAACGTCGTATTCTGACACAAAAAAACGAATTACGTTATAGACTTGACGAGAACGGCGTATCTCGGACTCTTATAGGACTCTTATAGGGTCAAAAAGTATCAGTTTGGATTAAAGCAAATTATTTTATTGACTCTCAGTCTGAATTGTTCATCAGTTCAAACAAAAACGGCTTATTTTAGACGATCTTTTGCTTTGAACAAAAAAACTTACATCGAACAGACTAAAAACGTATTAATCTGGCATAAAAGAGCAATTTATGTATCACTTTGCATAAAGGCAGCTAATCCTATTCGTTTCATTGCTTAAAATAGACAAAATTGTTAATAAATCTAACAAAAACGCTGTATTCTAGCACAAAATACTAATTACATTATAGTTCCGACGAGAATAGCTTATTTGGAATGATTCTATGCTTCCAAACGAGTAAATTTTTAATAAACAGATTTCAAACATCATGTTTTGTCCTAAAAAGACATTTTATATTGCAGTTTGTATTAAAACAAAATATTTTCGTTGATTCTTTGTTAGAAGCACCAAACCTAACATTAAAGAATCTGAAAACTTTGTATTCGGACACAAACCACCGAATTTTGTATCAGTTTAGACAAAAACGGTTGATTTTCGACAATATTTTGCTTTGAACAAGAAAACATATCAAACTGACTAAAAACGTCTTATTTTTGCACAAAACAAAAGATTTGCGTTACAGTCTTAAAGCTGATTCATGCCACAGTTTGGATAAAAACCAATTATTTTTGTTAATTCATTGTTACAAACAAGAAACCTTACATCAAAAAAACTGAAAACCCCATATTTAGGCACAGAAATTCGAATTACGTTTCAGTCTGGACAAAAACTGCTTATTTTAGACGATCCTTTGTTTTGAACACGAAAATTTACATTAAAAAGATTAAAAACGTCTTATTCTGGCTGAAAACTGCAAATTATATATAACTATAGATAAAAGCAATTTATTCTAATTACTCCTTTACTTAGAATAGAGTAAACTTGAATAAAACTTAATGAAAACTTTAAATTTCGTCTTAAAGAAATAATTTACGTTATAGTTTTGACCAGCTCTGTTTATTTCAAACGAAATTATAATTCGAAACTAATGAACTTTTATGGGGCAGATGCAAAACCATATATTACCATATAAAGCGTTGTTTTAAAGCAAAGTATTACCTTTTGTAACAAAAAATTTCACGTCAAAGAAACTGAAAACTTCGTATCCATACATAAATATCGAATTACGTATCAGTTTAGGCAAATACAGCTTATTTTAAACGATTCCTTGCTATAAACTATAGCTATTGAAAAATTTTGTCAAGCATATTGAAAACGTCTTATTCTCGAAAATAAGAGCAAAGTATGTATCAGTTTTAACAAAAGCGGATTATTCTGTTTGATTCTATGCTTAGAGTAGAGTAAACTACTATAAAACGTAATGAAAACTCTATATTCAAGCTCAAAAGAACAAATTACGTTATAGTTTTGACAAAAAAAATATTTCGGACGATTACATACTTCGAAGTAAGCAAACTTTAATTGAACATGTGCAAAAGCTAATACTTTGCTTTAAAATAACGATTTATGTGGTAATATGGTATTTTGCATCTGTCCTATAAAAGTTTACTCGTTTCGCTCCATTAATCATTCGAAATAAATTATTTTGACACAACGAAAATAATTTTTTTTTTAAACTGTAACATGTCGTTTTTATAAAACGAACTAAGACGTTTGGCATCTGTTTAGTGAAAGTTTTCTCGTTTGGGGGCATAAAATCGTTTGAAATTAACAGTTCTGGTCAAAACTATAACGTAAATTATTTCTTTGTATCACTTTAAAGATTTGCGTTAGTCTTGACGAGAACTGTTAATTTTAAACGATTCTATGCTTTGAAACCAGTATACTTTCACTGAACAAAGGCAAAACGTCTGATTTCGCCTTTAAAAAACGATTTATGTCACAGTTTGAATTAAAACCAATGATTTTCGTTTATTCATTGTTACAAACAAGAAACCTTACATCAAAGAAACTGAAAACCTCTTATTCAGGCCCAGAAAATCAAATTACGTTTCAGTCTGGACACAAATTGCTTATTTTAGCCGATTCTTTCTTTTGAACACGAAAACTTACATTAAAAAGATTAAAAACGTCTTATTCTGGCTCAAAACTGGAAATTATGTATTACTTTGGATAAAAGCAGTTTATCCTGTTTACTCCTTTGCTTAGAATAGAGCAAACTTGTATAAAACTTAATGAAAACTTTAAATTTCGTCTCAAAGAAATAATTTACGTTATAGTTTTGACCAGAACTGTTAATTTCAAACGATTTTATGCCCTCAAACGAGAAAACTTTCACTAAACAGATGCCAAACGTCTTAGTTCGTTTTATAATAACGACATGTTACAGTTAAAACAAATAATTATTTTCGTTGTTGTGTCAAAATAATTTATTTCGAATGATTCAATGGAGCGAAACGAGTAAACTTTTATAGGACAGATGCAAAATAACATATTACCACATAAATCGTTATTTTAAAGCAAAGTATTAGCTTTGTTCAATTAAAGTTTGCTTACTTCGAAGTATGTAGTCGTCCGAAATAATTTTTTTTTGTCAAAACTATAACGTAATTTGTTCTTTTGAGCTTGATTGTATAGTTTTCATTACGTTTTATAGTAGTTTACTCTACTCTAGGCATAGAATCAAACAGAGTAATCCGCTTTTGTTAAAACTGATACATAATTTGCTCTTAGTTTCGAGAATAAGACATTTTCAATATGTTTGATAAAATTTTTCTTGTTTATAGGAAGGAATCGTTTAAAATAAGCTGTATTTGCGTAAACTGATACGTAATTCGATATTTGTGCATGGATACGATGTTTTCAGTTTCTTTGACGTGAAATTTCTTGTTGCAAAAGGTAATAATTTGCTTTAAAACAACGCTTTATATGGTAATATGTGGTTTTGCATCTGCCCCATAAAAGTTCATTAGTTTCGAATCATAAAATCGTTTGAAATAAACAGTTCTAGTCAAAACTATAACGTAAATTATTTCTTTGAGACGAAATTTAAAGTTTTCATTAAGTTTTATACAAGTTTACTCTATTCTAAGTAAAGGAGTAATCAGGATAAATTGCTTTTATCTAGAGTAATATATAATTTGCAGTTTTCAGCCGGAATAAGACGTTTTTAATCTTTTTAATGTAAGTTTTTGTATTCAAAACAAAGGATCGTCTAAAGTAAGCAGTTTTTGTCCAGACTGAAACGTAATTCGAATTTCTGTGCCTGAATAAGGGGTTTTCAGTTACTTCGATGTAAGGTTTCATGTTTGTAACAATGAATTAACGAAAATAATTGGTTTTTATCCAAACTGTGGCATGAATCGTTTTTAAAAGGCGAAATAAGATGTTTTTCCTCTGCACAGTGAAAGTTTACTCGTTTCAAAGCATAGAACCGTTTGAAATTAACAGCTCTCGTCAAGACTATAACGCAAATCTTTTGTTTTTTTTTTTGTGCTAAAATAAGACGTTTTTAGTCAGTTTGATATAAGTTTTCTTGTTCAAAGCAAAATATTGTCGAAAATCAACCGTTTTTGTCTAAACTGATACAAAATTCGGTGGTTTGTGTCCGAATACAAAGTTTTCAGATTCTTTAATGTTAGGTTTGCTGCTTCTAACAAAGAATCAACGAAAATATTTTGTTTTAATACAAACTGCAATATAAAATGTTTTTATAGGACAAAACATAATGTTTGGCATCTGTTTAATAAAAATCTACTCGTTTGGAAGCATAGAATCATTCCAAATAAGCTATTCTCGTCGAAACTATAATGTAATTAGTATTTTGTGCTAGAATACAGCGTTTTTGTTAGATTTATTAACAATTTTGTCTATTTTAAGCAATGAAACGAATAGGATTAGCTGCCTTTATCCAAAGTGATACATAAATTGCTCTTTTATGCCAGATTAATACGTTTTTAGTCTGTTCGATGTAAGTTTTCTTGTTCAAAGCAAAAGATCGTCTTAAATAAGCCGTTTTTGTTTGAACTGATAAATAATTCAGACTGAGACTCAACAAAAATAATTTGTTTTAATCCAAACTGATACCTTTTGACCCTATGAGAGTCCTATAAGAGTCCGAGATACGCCGTTCTCGTCAAGTCTATAACGTAATTCGTTTTTTTGTGTCAAAATACGACGTTTTCTGTCTGTTTAATATAAGTTTTTAATAATAATAATAATAACAATAATAATAAAAATAATAATAATAGTAATAATAATAATAATAATAATAATAATGAAAATAATAATAGTAATAAAAGTAAGCTTAGTTTTCTAAGCAAAAATGAAGCTTATTTTGTGTTATATGAGCGTTTTCTCATTTCTATGCAAGAAATCATCTGTGATCTGTGTTTTTAGGCAAGAAATTGTCTAAAATTAATAACTTATTTTAAAACTGGTATAAAAACATTTACTATACAAAAGTTAATAATAATAATAATAATAATAATAATAATAATAATAATAATATTAATAATAATAATATTAATAATAATAATAATAATAATAATAATAATAATAATAATAATAATAATAATAATAATAATAATAATAATAATAAAAATAGTAATAAAAGTAAGCTTAGTTTTCTAAGCAAAAATGAAGCTTATTTTGTGTGTTATATGAGCGTTTTCTCATTTCTATGCAAGAGATCATCTGTGATCTGTGTTTTTAGGCAAGAAATTGAATAAAATTAATAACTCATTTTAAAACAGGTATAAAAACATTTACTATACAAAAGTTAATAATAATAACAATAATAATAATGATAATAATAAAAATAATAATAATAATAATAATAATAATAATAATAATAATAATAATAATAATAATAATAATAATAATAATAATGATAATAATACTTATAATAATGAATTTCTTTCTAAATTAAAGCTTAGTTTTTCTAAGCAAAAATGATGCTTATTTTGTGTTATCTGAGCGTTTTCTCATTTCTATGCAAGAGATCATCTGTGATCTGTGTTTTTAGGCGAGAAATTTTTTTATAGGAGTAACTGTTTTCGAGATATAAGCAAAAAAACCATAAGAAAACTGTAACTGTTACTTAACAAAAATGTAATTCAGTTTTCAATGTTTGAGACAAAGGCGAAAATGCAGCATTTAAAATCGACTCTAAAGACTTCAGTGACTTTTATGCCTCCTCCTTTTTCTTCTAATAAAGTATTGGACTCATTAAATTAAGTGTATTTTAAATCACAAGACATTTCCTGTTAAAGCACTTTTTTTTAAATATTAATTATTTTCAAACTTATATCTCGATTATGGTTAGTCCTACATGAAAAATGCAAATTACTATTTTGTAGGAAATTTTATCAGCTTTAATTTTAGTAAAAATTTAAAAATTGATAGGAGTAACTGTTTTCGAGATATAAGTAAGAAACCAAAAAACTGTTACCTTAATTAAGCGCTTGCATATAAGCAAATTTAGTAATATTAGTATTATTATTATTAATGTTATTGTTATTAATATGACGACTAAAAACGACTCTCAAGACTGGTGACTTTTATGTCTTCTCCTTTTTCCTCTACTAAAGTGTTAGTCTTAATTTAGTTTAATTTCGGTTTTTCAAACATTTTATTTTAAAGCAAATTTTTGTTAAAGATTATTTATATCCAACTCTATAACTCGCTTATGGTTGGTCCTACAAAAAAATGCAAATAACTATTTTGTAGGAAATTGTATCAGCTTTAATTTTGAAAAAAAGATAAAAATTGATAGGAGTAACTGTTTTCGAGATATAAGCAAGAAACCAAAAAACTGTTACCTTAATTAAGCGTTTGCATATAAGCAAATTTAGTACTATTAGTATTATTATTAATGTTATTGTTATTAATATGACGACTAAAGACGACTCTGAAACATTTAGTGACTTTTATGTCTTCTCCTTTTTCCTCTACTAAAGTGTTAGACACAATTAATTTAGTTTAATTTCAGTTTTTCAAACATTTTATTTTAAAGCAAATTTATGTTAAATATTAAAAACTATAAAATGGCTTAGATTGCCTAAAAACACAGATCAAACATGATCTTTTGCATAGAAATGAGAAAACGCTCATGTAACACAAAATAAGCATCATTTTTGCTTAGAAAAACTAAGCTTTAATTTAAAAAGAAATTCATTATTATAAGTATTATTATCATTATTATTATTATTATTATTATTAATATTATTATTATTATTATTATTTCTTTTATTACTATTATTATTATTATTATTATTGTTAACTTTTGTATAGTAAATGTTTTTATACCAGTTTTAAAATGAGTTTTTAATTTTAGACAATTTCTTGCCTAAAAACACAGATCACAGATGATCTCTTGCATAGAAATGAGAAAACGCTCATATAACACACAAAATAAGCTTCATTTTTGCTTAGAAAACTAAGCTTACTTTTATTACAATTATTATTATTTTTATTATTATTATTATTATTATTATTAACTTTTGTATAGTAAATGTTTTTATACCAGTTTTAAAATGAGTTATTAATTTTATTCAATTTCTTGCCTAAAAACACAGATCACAGATGATCTCTTGCATAGAAATGAAAAACGCTCATATAACACACAAAATAAGCTTCATTTTTGCTTAGAAAACTAAGCTTACTTATCTTTCTATTATTATTTTTATTATTATTATTGATATTATTATTATTATTATTATTATTATTACTATTATTATTGTTATTATTATTATTATTATTAAAAACTTATATTAAACAGACAGAAAACGTCGTATTCTGACACAAAAAAACGAATTACGTTATAGACTTGACGAGAACGGCGTATCTCGGACTCTTATAGGACTCTTATAGGGTCAAAAAGTATCAGTTTGGATTAAAGCAAATTATTTTTGTTGACTCTCAGTCTGAATTGTTCATCAGTTCAAACAAAAACGGCTTATTTTAGACGATCTTTTGCTTTGAACAAGAAAACTTACATCGAACAGACTAAAAACGTATTAATCTGGCATAAAAGAGCAATTTATGTATCACTTTGCATAAAGGCATCTAATCCTATTCGTTTCATTGCTTAAAATAGACAAAATTGTTAATAAATCTAACAAAAACGCTGTATTCTAGCACAAAATACTAATTACATTATAGTTCCGACGAGAATAGCTTATTTGGAATGATTCTATGCTAATTTACGTTATAGTTTTGACCAGCTCTGTTTATTTCAAACGAAATTATAATTCGAAACTAATGAACTTTTATGGGGCAGATGCAAAACCATATATTACCATATAAAGCGTTGTTTTAAAGCAAAGTATTACCTTTTGTAACAAGAAATTTCACGTCAAAGAAACTGAAGACTTCGTATCCATACAT